>NW_007735846.1:10915-13602 GCF_000696425.1 Galeopterus variegatus
AATGGTGGTCAGGGGCGTGGTTCTGAGGGCTTTAAAATGGGAGTTAAAGAGGAGGTTTTCTCTCTCCCTCTCCCTCTCCCTCTCTCCCTCTCTCAAGGCCTTCATCACACGTGTTCCCTGGACTTTGGACTACCAAGCCTCAGAAACTGTGAGCAATTACTTTTATTTTCTTATAAATTACCCAGTTCCCGGTACTTTGTTATAAGCAGCAGAAACGGACTGATACGGTATGTCTGTAAAGTCCCCAAAACAAATGCTAGCTGAGTGTCCCAATTTCCCTCATGCGGTGATGCAAAGAAGGGCCTGTGCCCTGGGAGCCGGGCCAACTCCAGGCCACGTGTGCGGAGCGGTCAGGTCCCGCTGCCCCTGCAGCTCCCTTCCTACACCCCAGCCCTCACTCAGTGTCTCCCCCACCTCCACGGGTGACCAGAAGCCTCTCTTCTCAGAGGGATCCGAGTAGGCCATTGGCTTTCAAGGATTTGTTATTGCCATTTGGAAGTTCTTCAAAGCTGACTGAAGTGTCAGAGGAGGGACAACATGTGACTTTGTTGGATTGGACCTGGAGTCCCAGACGTGGCTGTGAGCACCCCTGAGAGGTCACTGTGAGCCTGACAGGCAGGGCCACTGAGCCATCAGGAGAGCCTGTAGGGGCATCGCCAGTCCCACTTCACAGAGAAGGGAACTCAGGGTGGTACACAGACTCGCCCAGGGCCTCCCGGCGACAGGAGCCCGGGCGCCTCTCGCTGCTGCAGGCTCACACAGTGCTCGGAGTCCCCGCTCCCGTGAGCACCTCTGACCTGTTCTCCTTCATTCCCTAATCTAACCCACTGTTTTCCACCCTGGCACTTCCGTTAAAGTGCTCACCATGTTCTCCTTTGAATAGCTCTTCCCTCCCTTCCAAAGAAGCCACCTGACTTGCAACACCACAGCCTGGTTTTGCACTTTTCGAGTATTATACAAATGGATGCACAAGGTATCCTATTATTGGGCTTTTACAAAACACTTGCCAGCTATGTTTCTATCAGCTCTGGTATTGGAGGCCTGAGCTGCCCACGCACAGAGCTCAGCCTTCCTGGAGGACCAACTCTGGAAATGGGAGCTTTTAAAAAAAAAGTAAAAGCTCCGCTACCAAATGCCTGATTAGGAACTGTGGCACGTCCAGGCGGCCTCCATGACCTTGGCTTCCAACTGTCTGGGTTCCTCCGTGGCTTCCTGGATGATTCTCTTGAATATTATGAGACCTGTGTACTCTAAGAAAAATACATACGGGAAAATCCACACCAGATAAAGTTGGTTAATCATGGTCACTACAAAATCATGGTAATTTCCTTGCTTTGCAGAAGGATTCAGTGTTAGGTTGCTTTAAATAGTAAGCTTTCTTTCTGTATTTTAATGGATGATCTAAATGAATTGAACCAGTTTTCAGGAATGTATCTGTACCTCTATCAAGGTGTACCTGATTGGACCATATATATGTTTCGTTCGCTTCTGTATCTGTTCCTTTATCTGTCCATTATGCCTTAGCTGTCAGCCACACAGGAGGGGTCGGAATGCTGGGGTGCAAGGTGGGACAGGAACAGGAGCTATGGGCTGTCAGCATTGCATGATTTTCTGGACTCTATTGGCTGGTGAAGGCTGCTTGAGATATAATTATTTCTCGGTCTGTCTCCCCAACTAGATTGTGAAGTGCTTGAGGGCAGGGGACAATTCGGTCTTTGTAAATGTGCATCTGACCCAGAACAAACATTCAATGAATGAATGTTGACAAATAGATGTGTCTGTGTATTAGTCAGTTTTCTGTTGCTTATAACAGAATACCTGAAACTGCATAATTTATAAAGAAACAATTTATTTCTTACAGTTTGGGAGGCTGGGAAGTCCAAGGCCCAAGGGGCACATCTGGTGAGGGCCTTCTTCTTGGTGTGGGGACTCTCTGCAGAGTCCTGAGGTGGTTCACATGGGCTTTATATGGTGAGGGCTGAGCAGCAGCACGTTTCCACACACTGTCCCCCTCTCCTTATAAAGCCCCCAGTCCACTCCTCGATAACCCATTAATCCATGAACAGACTAGTCCTTTCATGGGGGCATAGTCCTCACAATCCAATCTACCCCTAAAGGCCCCATCTTTCAAATACCATATTGGGAATTAAGTTTCGACACGAGTTTTGAAGAGGACAAACAACCTGTCATAGTTTTCCAAGAAAGAAAAAAAGAAAGGCAGAAAGAGAGAGGGAGGAAGGGTGCTACAGTTTGAATGTCTCCTTCGAAACTCATGTTAAAATTTAATTGCCGTTATGACGGTATTAAGAGGTGGGACATTTAAGAGGTGATTAGGCCATGAGGACTTGGCCCTCCTGAATGAGTTAACAGTGTCCTTATAGCAGGAGTGGGTTAGTCATGGCTGGAATGGGTTCCTGATAAAAGGCTGAAGTTCATCCCCCACCCGCTCCCCCATTGGGAGAGATGCCGGCATCTTGCTCCTGGACTTTCCAGCCTCCAGAACCATAAGTCAAATGCATCTCTTTTCTTTATAAACTACCCAGTCTGTGTTATTCTGTTATAGCAGCAGAAAAAGGCCTAAGGCAAAAGCTGCTTGACTAGAGTCGTGATGTGTGCATGTAGGTACATGGACGGATACACAGATGCATGTAAGCCGCAACCTCACAGACTTATTCAAGAATCGCTAC
>NW_007735846.1:14584-16185 GCF_000696425.1 Galeopterus variegatus
AATACAGTCCACAATTCTCAGTGACTGCCGGAGGTCAGCCTTTCCTGGCAAGAGGTTTACTTTATTGCTCAGACTCATTTTAATTTTTTCTCTTCCTTCTCCTCCTGGTGAATTTACCCAGGAAAACAGAGCAGCCTGTCACCTAGGTAACTAGCTCTCCTGCTGGCTGGTAGAGATTGCAAACCGCACCCTTTTTCATTACGAATTTGCATTTGCAGCTGGACTCCTGGTGACCTCGCAGGACAGAAAGCTAATCCGATCTGCTGATGAATGAGGGTGCTGGGGCCCTGCCCAATCCACCCGATACGCTGAGAACAGGGCTGACCCTGGCCGGCAGCTTCTGCTTCTGTGAGGAAGCTGTTTAAGCTCTTACACACTCTCATTCCTTCCATTAAGAAGGAGGCTGGAAAGTGCTTTTGTTTTGAAAATGAAAAAAAAGAAAAAAAAAAAAAAGATGTTCTCTGGAGTGTCACGTTGTGCAAGACCCTGTGGTTTCTAACTTAGACCCCCATTTCTTTTTACCATGCTTCCAAAGACCCTGCAGGTTAGTACTGAACTTGAGACTGGCTGAGATGAGGACAAAGACTTTGGGTTCCCAGTTTAGTTATGTTAATTAAAATAAAAAATAAAAAAGCGGGGGAGGAGAGTGTGAGGAAAGTGTGTGTGGACAGCAGGGCTCCCACGCATTTGTTGGGAGCTGAGTCTTTATTCTGGGGCATTGGCAACAGCCGCTCCTTTCTTTGTCACAGTGTGTGCCAGTTGGCTCCGTGACTTTTGAGAGGGGGACTGTGCTCCAGCTGTATGCAAAGTGCAGAGCTGGGGGGGGCGTGCTGGGGAGAAGGGCATTGCATGCATGGTTTCTACATCACTAGTTTACTCCTTTTCTTAACTAATAATAACAGCTAACTAACACTTTTAGTTATTAGAGCTATTCTAAGTATTTTGTATGTATGAAACAACTTCATTCTTGCAATAGCCTGTGAGATGGGCACTAATTTTCTGCTGATTTAAGAAATGGGGAATCACAGATGTAGAGAAGTGAAGTGATCTACGTAGGCCCCATGGCTAGTGGCTGGCAGAACGAGGGCACGGTGTGATTCCAGAGACCCATACTTGCCCATACATGCAGCACGGGTGACAACATTCAGCCCAGCAGGAGAGTACATGCCAACTGAGGCTGCGACCTTCCATGCTGACTGTTGCCCGACATCCTCACTTGCTATCTGGGCTGGGAAGCCCATGGTGAGCTGCCCATCTGTCCCCTACTGTCTAGCAGGACAGCTCCCAGGCCTCTGCCTGGCACCTGTTTAATGAAGAACCGGTCTGAAGGAGCTGCTCCCCCTCCCCCGTGCTCCCTGTCCTCAGATGCTCCCTCCTGGAGCAAGCCCATCTGCAAAGCCAAGGGCAGCACCGATGCAGAGCAGGCCCTGCAGGACAGACAGAATCCAAAGGAAAGGAGGACATCCGTATGCAGGAGAGTGAAACTAGACCCAGACCTCTCACCATACACTAAAGCCAACTCGAAATGGATTAAAGAATGAAACATACACCCTGAAACAATAAAACTTCTTAAAGAAAACATAGGAGAGACACTTCAGGAA
>NW_007735846.1:17715-18543 GCF_000696425.1 Galeopterus variegatus
TAGAAGTAAAGAGGGGAGGGGAGGGGTGCTCAGAGGATGCCTCCCAGAGGGAGGGATGTGCCGGCTGAGATGCAAGGGACAGGAGCTGCCTCCAGGACAGCTGGGACAGAATGTTCTGGGCAAGCAGAGGACAGTGGCAGGAGGTGCAGTAAATGGCCTTGGAGAGGGATCTGCACTTTATTCTACCTGCAATTGTTCACCTCAGAGAAAGGCAGGCAGCCCAGGGTGGTGACAGGTGGTTTGTCATAAGGTTTAGATGAGATTGTGCATGTACATGTGCTGACACACAGCAATGGATTAAAAAATGGTGGTACTGTTACTGAGTTCTTCCTGTAGGTTGGGAGTCTCATCTGCATCACCTCCTGAGCCGCCCGGCCCCCTGCACCCATGTGCTGGGCTGGCAGAGCAAGGGACTCACCCAGGCCCACAGCAGGATCAGTGGTCTTCCCACAACAGGTGGCAATAGTGAGGGCAGTTAGCGGGTACTGACTGTTCCCCATGAGCCGGGCATTGCTAAGGGTGGCAAATCACAACACATATCTTAGGTGAACAGATACCGTCCGTGAGTGATTTGAAGAGTGCTGCATTTGAACTTGCATTAAACTCGATAGTCATTCCAATATACGTGATTGATCTCGTCCAATCCCCTCTTTTGTACATGAGAACTGACGTGGATGTTACTTCCCCAGAGCTACGTACTTAGCACATGGCAGAGCCTAAACTTGAAGTCAGCTAATCTGGTGGGTGTCCAGTTTGATGAACAGATCTGTGTGGTGAATGACACAGTGATGGCATTAGGCCCATATGCTGACTAGGGCCCTGGGCCAA
>NW_007735846.1:20063-22852 GCF_000696425.1 Galeopterus variegatus
CCTTGAAGGCATTATGTGTGCTAAGTGAAAGAAGCCAGTCACAGAAGACCACATGCTGAGCAATTCCATTCCAAGAACATCCAGAACAGGCCAATCCACAGAGACAGAAAGTAGATTGGTGGCTGCCGGGGGCTGAGAGTGAAGACGAAGGATGGGGGGGTCTGCTAATGGCACAGGGGTTATTTGCAGGGGGACAGGGGTTGCAAGAAAATGTTCTAAACGTGAGGTTGTGATGATGGTTACACAACTCTGTGAATATACTTAAAACGCTGAATTGTATACTTTAAATGGAGGAATTTGGGGTATGTGCATTATATCCCAATAAAGCTGTATTTTAAAAAGGTGGAAAGTCCCAGGGACAGGAAGCTTTGGAGAAGAAAGGCAGTGAAGTGCGGACTCCTCAGGGTGCAGCCGAGGGCTCTCCTGGGCAAGGTCGTCCCAGCAAGCTCCCCAGCCCGTCTCTGCAGACTCGCCATCTCTACAAGCACGGTCACCTCTAATTTCAGCCCCTGGACTCTAGGCTCTGGTCACTCTGGTGTTCTCACCACTCCTGGAGCATGACGCATGCCATCTCCAGTGTCCATGCCTTTATTTCTTGTGGTCCCCGGAGGGAGACTCCCACACCATGCTTCAGAGCCGGCCCTCGGTGGGGGGTAATGATCCTGGCGGATACTCGCGGCCCTGTCTGGGCCTGAGCGCAGAGCTCCGTGCTGTCAACTCGTTCATTTAGTCCTCGCAGCCCTGTCGGGATTAAACGCGCTGATATTCATAGTGTCTCCAACAGTGTCAGGCAATCCTGAGCGCTACGTGACTGCTCGTCAAGTAGACATGTGAGGGGAGAAGCGGTGGGCACTGTGGGAGAACGCAGGCACTGAGGCACAGAGAGGGTTGGTGAGTTGCCCACAAGTTCACGCCAGTAAGAGACAGAGGCAAGGAGTACAGCCCTATCCTATGCTGAGAAAATGGGAGAAGATGAAGAAGATTAGAAAGTGAGTATAACATAGTGCCTGTAGTCAACNACAACAGGTGGCAATAGTGAGGGCAGTTAGCGGGTACTGACTGTTCCCCATGAGCCGGGCATTGCTAAGGGTGGCAAATCACAACACATATCTTAGGTGAACAGATACCGTCCGTGAGTGATTTGAAGAGTGCTGCATTTGAACTTGCATTAAACTCGATAGTCATTCCAATATACGTGATTGATCTCGTCCAATCCCCTCTTTTGTACATGAGAACTGACGTGGATGTTACTTCCCCAGAGCTACGTACTTAGCACATGGCAGAGCCTAAACTTGAAGTCAGCTAATCTGGTGGGTGTCCAGTTTGATGAACAGATCTGTGTGGTGAATGACACAGTGATGGCATTAGGCCCATATGCTGACTAGGGCCCTGGGCCAATCTAAAATGTGGTAAGAAAAGGACAGGAGAGAAGAAGAAAATGCAAGAAACGGGGTCGCATGTGCGCGCGCGCGTGTGTGTGTGTGTGTGTGTGTGTGTGTGTTCATGAGCTAATATCTGAATGTGCTTGCAACATTATAGTATGATATACAAGTGGAAAAGAAGAGAGAAAAAAGAAAAGGTAAGGATTTGGACAGTTAAGTATTTTGACAGAGAGAGACAGAGAGAACTAAAGATAGAAAAGAAGGAAATACTTAACAAATTGAGATTAGAGTTTTTATTGTGAAGAGTCATAATTTGTTATCTTTTGTTACCTTTCTCAAAGAACCCACGTTTCTGCCCTGAAATTCAAGCACAGTTGTCAAAAATCTAAAACATTTTCCCTTTGGTAATAGATACTCAAGTCTTTGATAAAGAGGAATGTCTGCAATGATGTTGAACCCCCTACCACCCACTATACATGAAAATTAACTCAAAATGGACCATAGACCTAAACATAAGAACCAAAACTAAAAAACTCTTAGAATAAAACTTAGAAGTAAATGTTCACGACTTTGGGTAATGGTTTCTTAGATATGGCACCAACTGCACAAGCAACAAAAGAAAAAAAAAAACAGATAAATTAGATTTCAACAAAATTAAAATTTTTTGTGCTGCAAACAATACCATCAGGAAACTGAAAAAATAAATCCATCAAAATGTTTGCAAATCATTTGTCTGATAAGGGTCTTCTATCCAGAATATGTAAAGAACTCTTGCAATTCAATAATGAACAGACAACCCAATTTAAAAATGGGGAAATGATTTGAATGGACAGCTGTTTTTATCCAAAGCAGATATACAAATGGCCAATAAGCACATGAAAAGATGTTCGCCATCATTAGCCATGATGACAATGCAAATCAAAACCGCAGTGAGACACCACTTTACACCCATGAGGACGGCTACTATCAAAAACACACACAATACCAGGTGCTGGTGAGGATGTGGTACAATAGGAAGCCTCTTAACGTTGATGGTGGGAACATTAAATGGTGCAGCCACTTTGGGAAAAATTTGGTAGTTCTTCAAAAAAGTTAAACATGGAGTTATCATATAACTCAGCATTTCTACACTCTTGGGTATGTACCCAAGAGTAATGAAAACACATGTCCACATAAAACTTGTACATGGGTGTTCACAGCAGCACTATGCATAATAGCCCCCCCCAAAGAAACCCAAAACAACTCAAATGTCTATGAACTGATGAATGGATAAGCAAAATGTGCTCCATACATACAATGAAATATTACTCAGCCATAAAAAGAACACATGCTACGACACGTATGAGCCTTGAAGGCATTATGTGTGCTAAGTGAAAGAAGCCAGTCACAGAAGACCACATGCTGAGC
>NW_007735846.1:24219-25147 GCF_000696425.1 Galeopterus variegatus
CAAAAAAAAAAAAAAAAAAGGAGGAAGGAAGGAGGGAAGAAAGCAATGGGACACAAGAAGTCTTGGAGGTGACAGATGTGTTTATTACCTTGTTTGCAGTGATGGTATCATGGGGGTATGCATTTAAATTTTAAACACAATTTAAAATAATATTTTCAGGTTGCATAATAGCCAGGAATACCACGTATGTTAGGATTTAAGAGAAAAAGCAGAAAACTTAATATAATGCGATAATGACTATATTTTTAAAAAAGTCACATGGGTAGAGAAAAAATTGAAGAGGACCGTGCTTAACAATAGCTTTTCTTTCAGCAAATCTTCCAGTTTCTTTTAACTTGTTCTTTTAAATTATATGAGTAATGTATATTCAAAAAGTTGCTCTTTGCTGAGTATGCATTATTTTAATGACAAAAACATAAACACTAAAGATTTCATTTTTTTTTAAAGGAAAAAATAAACACACCAGTGCAAGGGTGAGGACTTCTAATTCCTGTCTGGAGGCGAGTTTGGATGGAATGTGGGAAGAGCTTAATTGCACCAAGTGTTCTAAACTTAATGGACCACTGCAGACGAGTATTTTCTAGATTTTGCAGAAATGCCTTCCATTTCTCCGCGAAATAACTGTAACTTTTTCAAAGTCTGATGTTGGAACTTTTCTCCATTGACAATAGGAGGAAAACCAAAAAGCAGGAAATCAAAAGGACTGGAAGATCTGCTGAGTAGAGACTCCACTACAGGTGTGGCTCACGAGGGAGCCCTTGACCCGCGGTCCTTGAACCGATGGGCTGCTGCAGGTTGAGAGCCTCCCCAGCAGCTCAGGTAGAAGTTTTTGTCTTTTGTCTTTTTCCGTGTCCGGCAATGGATCGCAACCCTCAGTGTTGCCCCCATACCGGACCGGGGACCGGCAACGGGATTGCAACCCTCGGCG
>NW_007735846.1:26360-28373 GCF_000696425.1 Galeopterus variegatus
TGACTATGTTAACCCTGCAGAGAGAGAGAGATCAGTGTGTTCAGTGCAAATTCTAAATGATATGTGTATATTATCTGTGTGTGTGTTTATTGGAACTTAGGCTGCTTTTAAAATTTTTATGGAAGAATAAATAATACCATGTGTTGGAGGACAGTAACTCTCACACGATTTGGCAGGAATATAATTTGGGACAGCCACCATTTTGGGAAACTCATTTTGCATTACCTACTAAGATCATAGTCAAGAGAACTGCAGACATACGTGCACCAAAGAATGCTCATAGCAGCATTATTTTTTTTTTATTGATAAATAATAACTGTGTGTATTTATGGGAGCAGCATTATTCTTAATAACCCCAAAATGCAAACAGTGGAATGGATAAATACGCTGTGGCAGTCATAAAATGGAATTCTGTGCAGTGGTTAGAAGGAATGAAACACAACTATATAGAACAATATGCATGTATGAAACTCAAGCATAATATTGGACAAAAGAAACAATACACCAAAGAAAACACACTGAATGCTTCCATTTATATAAAGTTCAAAACAGGCAGACCTAACCTATGGCTTTAGAAGCCAGGAGAGTGGCCGCCTCCAGCAGGGGCACAGGAGGCTTCTGGATACTGGTAATGCTCTTTTGCTTGGGGGGTACTTGGGTACGTTGACTTTGTGATCATTCATCAAGCTGTACACTTATGGTTGTGTATTTTTATCTTTAAATAGCATAATCTAATAAAAAAATTCTGCTTATTTGCAAACATACGTAGTGCATTACATTTAAATGACAAAGTATGCGCAATATATAAAGCATAGAAATATAAAACATAGAAAACTGGCAAAATAAACGAAAGTGGGTTTCACAAAAGAGCAGTTCCTAAATAGCAACACAGTGGGAGCTGCTGGGCTGCCTTGCTGTCCTTCCACAGATCTGGTCAGTGAGAAAACAATGCTCTGTACGGATTTATTTTTTTATTTTATTTTATTTTATTTTTTCCTTTTTGTCTTTTTTCGTGTCCGGCAACGGATCACAACCCTCAGTGTCCCACCCGTACCGGACCAGGACCGGCAACGGGATCGCAACCTTCGGTGCTGCGCCCGCGCCTCGCTCAGCCAGTGAGTGGGAACCGGTCTGTACGTGGGATCCGAACCCTTGGCGGGAGTGCCGCCGCGCTTCCCAAGCGGCGCCCTATAGCAGTGCGCCACCGGGCCCGGCCCCTCTGTACGGATTTAGACAGCTTATTTTGAATTCATTTCTCTTAGCCTCCAAATCCCACGGGAGCTTTATGGAGGCAGGCATGGGGGAGGCTGCTCGGACAGCGGATCTGTGCCACAGCCGAGGAGCCCTGCGCTTGGGGACTCCCGGTCTCAGAGTGGGCTGCTGGCACCTACCCACTCTCCCCTCCAGGGACAGACACTGTCTTTATCACCCTGGAACATAAGCAATCTCTGGAAAGAAGTTTTTCTGGTTTTTTTCCTGGAATTTTCTCTATTTTTAATTTTAAAAATAAATTATAAATATTCGTCTTTTATTTTTGTCTAATCAAACTGAATAGAGGCATTTTCACTCCGTATCCCTCAGCTGACTTTTCTGCTATGCATTTGTCATCCAGGTTGGAAAAGGTTTCTCAGCTCACACTGTTCTATCTTCCATTTCTGAGTTAAAGAAATTTGTAAAGCTGTAAATTTTCACTGGTTAATTAATTGTCTCATCTTTGGGTGGTTACAGTTTTAATCCAGAAAGTGTTAGTGATGAAGTTCTCGACTTTGATAAGGTTGAGAACAGAGTGAGTTTTTGCACTTATAAATGAAAAATGAGTGTGTTACCAGTTTCTGCAGCTGATATAAAATAGGAATGTGAAATGTTTCCTTAAATCAGTAGCTGCTAAAACTTCACTTGGTTAAGAAAATATTTAACTTATGGGCCGGCCCGGTGGCGCACTGCTACAGTGAACCGCTTGGGAGCGTGGCAGCGCTCCCGCCGAGGGTTCGGATCCCACGTACAGACCGGTTC
>NW_007735846.1:29532-30594 GCF_000696425.1 Galeopterus variegatus
TGGGGGGGCTGCCACTCAGCAGCCACCTCCTCTTGACCTGGACCAGTGGTTCTCACGGTGCAGTGCTCGGACAGCAGCGACAGTGGAACCTGAGATCTTGTTAGAAATGCAAGTTCTCCCCAGACCTACTGAATCAGAAACTCTGGGGACAGGCCGTGGGACCAGTGTTTAGCCAAACCCTCTGGATGACTCTGATGCATACGTTTGAGAACCACTGTTCCTTATTTCCAAAGAAAATTTTCTTTTCAAATTCAGATGACTCTATGAATAGCTTCAGGTGCCTTTAAAAGCAGGAAAACAAAACATAATAGGGAGTAACGCTGGATAAGAGCTTTTCTTCCTAAAATATATGAGAGTTGATACATGGGAGAGGAGGTCACAGCAAGTGCACAAATGTTAATTGTAACAGGTGATTAAAATATTATTTCCCATAATTTGTAAATGATTCGAAAAATTATAGCTAATCTGAAAGAGAAAGTGCTACTTTTTAGTTAGAATTTTTCACTTTGCAGTTTCCTTGTCTAAATTCTTCTAGGAATCACTGGTGTAAAGATACGAAGCTATCTAATAAGTATAAACATAGTGAAATACATCTTCAGAATTTTCTTTCCTCCTGACATGAAAACAATTAAAAACAATAGTCAGAATTCCCAAAGAAGATAACTTCAATATGTTCTTACTTACAGCGTCTAATTAGTCAATGGTTATTTGACATATGGCAAATCATAGCAGCTTACTCATAGTTAAAAAGTTGAGGAAGAAGTATTTTCTTTTTGACCTTTGGGAAATAAACATTAACCTGATATATGGCCTCCTGCACTCCAGATAGAAATGCAAGTAGTTTGGAATGGAACTAAGCAGGCGGCCTCTTCCCACAGAGACTGGCCCTGCCACGGTGGAGCTGGGGTGCACCTGAACTCACGGGGTCCCATCTTCCTGCAGACTTGAGTGAGGGGCTGTGATGCACACAGAAGGACAGGAACATCCTGCGAGACCTTTCGCTGTGACCCTTGTTCCCATCCTGTCTTTCAGTGTAACATCACACCGAGTCAAATATGCAAC
>NW_007735846.1:30782-40333 GCF_000696425.1 Galeopterus variegatus
TTCCCACAGAGACTGGCCCTGCCACGGTGGAGCTGGGGTGCACCTGAACTCACGGGGTCCCGTCTTCCTGCAGACTTGAGTGAGGGGCTGTGATGCACACAGAAGGACAGGAACATCCTGCGAGACCTTTCACTGTGACCCTTGTTCCCATCCTGTCTTTCAGTGTAACATCACACCGAGTCAAATATGCAACCAATAAAAATGTGACTTCTATTGACAGAAAGTCCTAGAAATATTGGCAAAATTTAAATTCAAAAGCAAACAAACAAAAGAAGGAAGGAGGGAGAGGACGTGGAGGAAAGAAATCTCCCTAAAGTGGAAATGCCTAAACAAGGACCAAATTAAAAATGGCATCTTTGTAAACCCTTCATGCTAAGTTTTAAATGCCATTGTCTCTGCTGGGATTATAAAAGTTTCTTTTTTTCACAAACTGGCACAAAACAACAAATATGCTATTAAATCCATGCATTTAAACATTTGGATTGCAGTTAACAATATGGTTTAGACCTGTAGAGGGCTAGAAATATTGATTCTCATTTGATGTTTAGAATAGGGTTTTTAGGTAAATGCATATATGAGGCAACGGTCTCTGGCCAGGGGTCAACAGCCCATAGGTAGTGTGGCAACAGTCCATCTAATCAACTCTAATCACTGCTGAGGTATGGGATTGTATACTTTAATGATTTGAGAGCTAATAGGTGGTTGTTGTGTTGATCCTGTTAAGAGGTTTTAAGAATTGCTGAAGGGAAAGATGTGAAAAAAATGTTTGCTAAGGGCAAGCTGTCTGTTGGTGGAATATTTAGAGACATTATATTAGATTTAATCACAAGAATGTAACTTTTTCTTAAATCATTTGAGGAGAGGTTATATTTTAGATAATGATCACAGTTTGACCAACTTAGCTTTTCACAAATTGTATTTTGAAATGTCATGTTGTTAATTTTACTAGTTTCCATTCTTTAAGCTATACTTAGCCATGGATAACTTTTATCACACTGCCCATGTCTTTGTGTCCTTTTGAAATGACTGAATCAACTGATTTTTCTTGTAAAACTTCCTTGTCTTTACAATAAGAAACAGAAGCTAACTTTGAATCAGGGCTGTACCCAGTTTTCTCCTCCTAACAGAGGAGTTGCTGAGGTGCAGTCCCTTCGGGCTTCTCATTGCATTCATGGTGCTTTGAGTAACCCTTTTTTCCCGTCTCTGTTACACAGTGAGAAGCGTAACGAGACCCTTGAGATCAAGGTACAATTTCACATATACATAACTTTTCTGTCACTTTCTCTGTAAAAAGAAAATCTTTGTCAAAATGGTCACACCTCTGAGGTGTGTGAAGATGGAGAGGTGAGCGACTATTCCCTGGTTACCTGAGCTGGCAGGTGTGAAGATCCCACCTGTCCTGAGAGGTGGATGTGGGAAGCATCTCAGAAGAGCATCCGCCACAGGCCAGATGAATTTTCTGGGAGAGGAATGAAGTGGAGACGAAACTAATCTCCACCGAGAGTCCCCCGTGTGTCCCACAGTGTGCTCGGTGCCTTACACGCAGAGTCCTCTGTGTGGCAAAGGCTGAGGGACACGGCTACCATTGCCCCTCCCCTGCTGGCTGGGCCAGGGGCAGACACTTTGCTTGAGGTGGGTCCATCAGATTTTCTGTCCTGGGGATTTTGGAAGCTACATACTGAGAAGAGGAGCCACATGGTGATGTACGGTTGCAGCTTAAGGCATCACTGCCGTGACCAAAGCCACGTGCAGAGAAAGCACAGGAGGGAGGACAAGCCATGAGTGGACCAGGACCCGGAGTTTACAGGCAGGAGCAGAGGTGGAGAAGTCCACTGCCACACAGAGCACGGCAGGCTGCGAGCCTCTAGTACCACGTGGCCACACACCATCGCATTTCCGAGAGGCCCGAGGGAAAAATGTGTACCTTAATAAAACTGTCTTCTCCTTAAAGTTAACTTAAATGGGCTTGTGTTCTTGGTGTGAAAGAATGTATGTTCCAAAGCTAATCTGGGACAGAATCTAATTTTGTGTGATGTAATTCCCAATCTTCTTCTAGAAAGAAATTAACATCCCTGATTTTAAAAACTTTAAGGCAATTTAATGATCAACTTTAATGGGATTAAGACCTGTTCTGAGAAACCTGTCACCCACCCGTCCCCCACCTTCCTCCACCCAGGTAAGGAAGACAAAGGTGATCTTTAATCAATATCTTTTTCTCAATGGATCTGGCTTCACAATGATCATCTAATAACCTTTTTCTCTTCCTGTAAAATGTCCCTACCAGGAAGAAGTTGCATTGTTCTACTCGGGGCCTTTTCCTTTGGGTACAGGATTACGCTAAATCTCACACATAAGTTGTCTGAAAAGTTTGCTTTAGCAAGGACGGTCAGTCATGCTCTGAGGCAGCACTGTCAAATGTGGTCTTCAGCACCAGCCTTATCTGGGAACTTGCAGACCTCGGAATAGGATACTCTGGGGGTGGGACCCAGCAATCGGCACTCCAGGGATGCTGACACATGCTAAATTTAAGAACCCCTGCCCTGTGGACACAGAAGCCCATAAGGATAGTTGTGGTTACCTTGAAGGACCAACATTGGGTGGGTTGTACAGAAGTGAAGGGGACATATCCACAGGCCAGTCTTCCACACTCTTCTTGGCTCAAACTGGCTTCATTCCAACAGATAAGTTGTCCGCATGACAGGGGCTTAAGCCCACCTGCTGTTTCACCGTAGACCGTGGAGCTTAGTTCAGGGACCATGACCGGCTGCTGCTCCACCTGTCCCCACAGCACCCCGAGCCGCTGGCCAGCCCTGGCCTCCCCACTCAGCAGGAGGCCCAGGAGAGCCTCCTCACAGGGAGGGCACGTGCCCAGGCAGGTCAGCCACACTCTGATGTGCTTGCAGTTGTTAGCCATGCCTGTGGACAGTGTCATGTCCCCACACAGGAGGTCTCAAAACTTAACAAATGGCAAGAACTAGCATCCTTCTTTAGAATGAGCAGCAGGGGAAAAGGCCTAATCATCGGGGGAACACAAATTCGGAAAAGACAAAAATGGTCACCTCCTTTCTCGACCATTCCTCACCAGCCCCTCCTACCTTCACCGCGGGGAAACTGTTTTCTCTTTCCTTTGTGCCCACTGCAGCCCCAGCTCCCTTGACGCAGCACAGCACAGCACTGTCATCCTTGCTTGCAGGTTGGCTCTGTAAAGAGACTTAGCCATCTTTGTGTTTCTGTGCTTGCTGAATGAATGAGCCTTAACTAGGACAGATGTGGGTGCTTGTGGGGCAAACGGAATCAGCTGGCAGATCCTAAGACCCATTCGTGAGACCTACCGGACACGCACACACACCCCGGATGGCGATTTCAGGTCAGTTAACATTTCCTTTCAGTGCTAAAGCTTCAAATGGCTATCATGGCTAATTGCAACAGTCCATCCACATAGAATTAACTTCCACTGCCTCACTCCGAAACACCACACACCTCTCAGGGAGGTGCAGTACCACTCATGCGTAAGGCCATTTCTGTTCCCATCACTGAAGGCAAAGAAAAATCTTGAGAATTCAAACTGCATTTTGTCAACCTCGTCAGTTCCTTGGGGGCTGGTGAGAAGTGCACCTTTATGTTCCCAGTGACCGAGGGTTTGCTAAGGGAATGAGGGGTGTCAACAAGGTCTACAGACACTGTTTTCTTAGTCGAGTGGAGGCGGCGCCATTCAGGGACTTAGACATTTACATATAAACAGTGTAATTGCAGGAGAGCAGGATGGCATGCATTACGCTGGTGCTTAATATGCTAGTTATGACTCTCTGCAACCTCTGAAGGCTGTTTGGAAAGAGAACTTAGAATTGGAGAGAACTGAAACCCAGTGAGGGTAAGTGACTTGCACAAACGTCCCATCTCAGCTAATGAATGAGAAATTTGCTGAGTGTTTCGAATGTGCAAAAAAAGTCAGCTTTTATTCAGGAATACTGGTGACCTGAGGAGAGATGCTGGGCTAACCCATCTCTCCAGGAAAACTGAAAGAAAATGGCCAGACTAAAGCCATCTCCCTGACTCAGGTTTACTGAGGGGTTTTTAGAGAGGCGGCTGAGGGAACGGAACGTGGGAAATGAAAAGCAGGAGGGAGGGGGATGTGAGCTGCAGGAACTTCAGGCAAGGAGCCAAGTTCAAGGCCAAGGCCATGGCTCCATCTGGTTTCTGCTCCCGTCCTTGCTGTTGTCTCAGGGTCCTGTGGAGGGTGGAATCATAGCTTCACTGATGTCTTCCTTGGTTTCCCAGGGTCTGGATACTACGTGCAAGTCTGCAGCTCCAGGCTGACTGGAAAACAACTTTACATCCATGTAAATAATGTCATCTTGCCCCATAACCAGGTTTCAAAATATCAAATAACCATGGGAAAAGAGGGAGCTTGGAGAAATGCATGCCAAGAAAAAAAACTGTGTCCTTTAAAAATCTTTTAGAGCCTGTGTGGTTTCAGCTCCCAACAAGGCTTCAGTCCTGCTCACTCTAGCACATTCACAAGCCGTCCAAATAGCTACAAAGATAGTATTAACCTTGGGAATCAGGAGCAAAACGTGTACCTGTGTCCTTTTTCCATCTCCCCTTTCATGTGAGATTTAATAGCAATTGGTAAATTCTCTATCCTTAATTTTGAAAATTAGAAAAAGTAAGCGTTCGGGTTGACATATTTGGAGAGGAGTAATTACACTTTTGAATGGCAAAAACAAATATACATGCACTTCTTTTTTTTTTTTTTTCCTTTTTGTCTTTTTTCGTGTCCGGCAACGGATCGCAACCCTCAGTGTCGCGCCCGTACCGGCCCGGGACCGGCAACGGGATCGCAACCCCCGGCGTCACGCCCGCACCTTGCTCAGCCAGTGAGCAGCTGGTCTGTATGTGGGATCCGAACCCTCGGCGGGAGCGCCGCCGCACTCCCAAGCGGCACACTGTAGCAGTGCGCCACCAGGCCGGCCCCAAATATACACGCACTTCTTTATTCAAGAAATTTCTCAGCAACTGGTGGTGCCTCTCACGGTCATCCGGCACACGTACCACTCTTGCCTGGTTATTTGTGCAGGACAAGTGTGGAAATGCTGCGGCTCCTATGGCATCTCCCTCCCGTCCTGTGCCTGAGGCTGGCACGCGTGCCACCACAGGAAACTGAGAGTGGTTCATCTCCCAGAGGCCTGAAGAGAGCATGCGTGGGAGTGCAGGGTGGATCTGCGGGCCGAGGAAGGGGCACTGTGAAGGAGACGTGCTGGCTGGGCCTGGCAGATAGCAGATGCTCAGCAGAAGTGTACTCTCAACGGATGGCTTGGAAGGCCCGGGAAGGAGGAGCACAAAGATGAAAATTTGGAGCCATTAGCAACGTACAGGAGCAGAAAAGCAGCACAGAGAAGGGGGCTTCTCTTCTCAAGCACCTGCCTGCTCCTCTGTCCTCCAGAAGTGCCTTCCCACTAGAATTTCAGGGGCATGCTCCTGGCCATCCTCTCTTCCTCCTTCGATCAAGCTTCAGACAGAACATAGCTCCAGGGAGACCTCAATGTCCTCCAAAACAGACAAAACAGAGAAAAGATGGGATTGTGGCAACTCTCTCCCTGCTCATTAATGTAGAAAAACTGCCATGGAAGATGAGGTGCTGAAAAGGTCTCAGTCTGTGACCTAATAAGCTAAGTCAGTCTCACACACACACACACACACACACACACACACAAACGCACAGTCATCAAAGACATCATGGACCCTGGTGATGTGGGTTTTGCATCCGTGATGATATTATCATCAGAGACTTTCCTAAACATCTTGTTAAATCAGCATTTCATCCAATCTCGCTGTCGCTGTGCTCAAAGCTGTGTCTGAGACTGAGATACGGGTCTCAAAGGTGTGGATCAAGGCTTTGCTTCTTTTTGCCCCATAACACGTAAGTACACCCCAAGAGCATTCCTGGTCACTGACCCTTGTCGATTGTTTACTTCCTCAAGCGGCACAGAGCAACGTGGGTCCACCCAGCAGTATTGTTGAACGGAAGCTGAAAAATCACAAGTAGATTCCCTCAAGCCCTAATGGATTCTGTTTTCCCAAAGTCTCAAAAAATTTAACTGCTTCCTCCTTTACTCGTCTCAGACATGTTCTCCTAGGACCCCATTTACCCTGCCAGAGGATCTAAAGACAACCAGGGAACTCAGGAGCTTCAGGCCAGCCCTTCCCTGGATCAATGTGTGGGGCTTGTGCTGCTCCAACTCAATGGCCCCATTTGAATTTTTAATTAAAAAACTGCTACCCCACTATTTCCATTTTTTTTTCCTTTTTTTGTCTTTTTTCATGTCCGGCAACGGATCGCAACCCTCAGTGTCGCGCCCGTACCAGACCGGGACCGGCAACGGGATTGCAACCCTCGGTGTTGCGCCCGCACCTTGCTCAGCCAGTGAGCGGGAACCGGTCTGTATGTGGGATCCGAACCCTCAGCGGGAGCGCCGCCGCGCTCCCAAGCGGCGCACTGTAGCAGTGCGCCACCGGGCCGGCCCCACTATTTCCATTTTTAACTTAAATAGAATTAGTTTGAGCAGAACTCACCCTTCCTGTACGAACTCCATGCACTCCCAAAGGCCTCTGATTCTTTATAAATATAAAGCCTTCCTTCCACCATCATCTCACTTATGAACGGAAATTCCAGAACTGCTCCTGGCTTTTAGAATCCAGAAAGCAGACATCTAGCGTTAACATTCCCAAGAAGAAGCCAAACATCTACGGGTGTCTGATGACCACGAGTTTTCCCTTCCAGCCTGCTCTGCGGTGTCTCTCTCCTCTGTGCATCCTGTGAAGTGGGCTCCGTTGCACCCTGAGGAGAGATCCACAGCAGCGCTGCTGGGGAGGTAGAGCATGGAACAGCAGGAGTGTGGCACAGCTCCAGCCCTCCACGTTCAAGGCCTGGCTCTGCCACTTAACAGCACTGTGGTGTTCAGTGAATGACATGTTTTCCTTGTGCCTTGGTTTCTTCATCTGCAAAACTGAGAGAACAATAGTATCTGCTGACCCAACCCTAGGAGCCATATTCCATTTGGTAAGTCTCATTTGCTGCCTCCAGCCCTAAAACCTTGCCAAACCTAATTACTTCTCTCTAGTCTTATTTTTGAAATTTGCAAACCAGAATACGTATTTATTATTTTCCAGTGAGAAATGGGACTGTCAAGCACATTCTTTGCTTGTACGCAGATGGCTGTAGGAAGCTACATTGTTGTAGGAAGTTGGCTGGTGAGCACGGCCTCGGAGGAGCTGGTATCATGGAGCAATGATAGCCTCATACAGTCAACTCCACTAGAAACAGCTGGTCTTTGTTCAGGTCTTGCTAGATGCAAAGTAATATGATTCTAAATGTTTACACGTATTAAAATTTACCCCTCACAATAACCCTACGAGGCAGGTACCATATTATCCCCATTTGACAAGCAAGAAAACAGGCTCAGTGAGAGGAACTTATCCAAGGATGCACAGTTGGTGATGCTGCGTCTGCACAAGAGCACAAGCTCTCAGTGTGCGGCTGTCTGGACGAGGAGAAGCCAGCGGTGTGGACTCCACACTGCTTCTACAGGGCCTTTTATCAGGTGCAGCACAGTGCTGGGCTGGCTCCGCATGTGTGCACACATGCGGCACACGGCCTGTGCAGTCCCACAGGAGCCATGCTTAGAAGGGCTCCATCCTTGGTTTAACGCTCTGCTGCTGCATTAAAATGGAAATTCCTAACACATGCGTGTCTGACCCTGTGTTTTCTAAGGGAAGTCCAATGGGACAGTGGGGCACACGGGTGCGCACAATAAAGCATGGCTGCTGCTCCCTGCCACCTGAGTTTCATCCGCATTCTTGTGACCCCCGAGCACAGCACTGTAGTGGGCCACGACGCACGAATACAAGGTCTGTATAAAGCATGGCTGCTGCTCCCTGCCACCTGAGTTTCATCCACATTCTTGTGACCCCCGAGCACAGCACTGTAGTGGGCCACGACGCACGAATACAAGGTCTGTGGGCTGAGTAAGCAGGGGTAGGGGCAGCTCTGAGAGGCCACGTTTTCCTTGGGAACCAGAAATTGCTTTGAGCAGAACTTGCTTTGAACGCAGAAAGAAGGCAGTGGGGACCAAGGGACCGATCACACCCTTTCTTACTTGTGTTCCTCCCCTGTATTAGCCAACCCCTGGCACTGAAAATGAGGACATGGAGGGAAAGAAAGGACACCCACGGTTCCTTTTCCTTTGAGTCCTTCCTGCTCCTCAATAAGCCAGAGGCAGAGAGTGTTGGTAAAACATATGAATATCAAGAAGCAAAATAAAAATAGCCGAGTTAGCTTGGGGCAGCATTTCCGCTGCTGTAGTAAGAACAAAATACATATAATTATGTGAGATTTGAAATATAAATTGTGCAATTTCTGTGATCCAACATGTGAGCTAAAGGCTCATGTGTTTGCATGTAAAAGTGGCATCGCACAACATAAAGACTTATGGTCTTGATCCATCACGGTCCCAGAGTCCAGAAGCCCTATGTGATGCCAAGGTTCTGTGAGGTGGTTTATGCTGAACAGGAGAACACGGGCTCTAGCTTGGGAGCCAGGCCAGATCCCAACACGGAGACCAGGGGGACTGTTGAGGTGAGCTCTGGATGCCGACGGCCGTTTTTTTCTTTCTCAGAATATTCTGTGTGACATGAGGAGCCCCACACAGGCAGGTGCTGTATTTTTTTCATCCCTGCTATTCCCAACATCTATATGTAAACTAGCATTTTGGAAGGTGTTTGATAAATAATCTTCAAATGACTGAGTGCATAAATGAGTGAGTGGATGAACAGGCTTCGGGGAGTCTTTAATAGTCTTCTGTCCCAAATATGTCTGGAAGGGTTAAACACAATGAGAAGTGTTTGTGTCTTCTTAGTGCAGGCAGATACACAGATGAGTCAGTCTGATTCAACTTGAGACGACCCTACCCTGAGGAATGGACATTAATCACGGGGTGACCACGTAGCCTGAGCTGCCCGGCCAGGTCCAGTTTATGCCTGCTGTCCCTGTAGTCACTGAGCACCCCCTTTCACTCTCACACGTTCTGTGGTCTGGATGGTAAGTCATATGATCACCCTGATTTCAGCAGAGAGGACTGCTTCAGAACAATAACCAGAGGGTACCAGGCAGGACTTCCTAAAGAGAGGAGGTGACTCACAAGCCCACTGCAAATGCTTCCTCAGGCCTCATGCTGCTCCCAGATTCTTAGATCCTGTGGGTGATATTTAAAGAGGCAAATATGAAATTTACTTATTCTAAGTCCATAATATCGAAAAACACTTAAAAACATGGTTAACTCTGAATATTCTGCCCCAACAGGGTAATCAGGAATATGTATAACTAACATCTGTTATATTTATTCCATCATATTGACTTTTTTACACTATTCTTGTTAAAAGTAGTTTACATTTTTTGAGTACATTTTGTCTGAGAATGAACAAAAGTGACCTACAACTTACTATGGATAATTCCTTGTGGATCATTAAAAGAGCATTGATAAGTACAGCTCAAC
>NW_007735846.1:41302-42030 GCF_000696425.1 Galeopterus variegatus
AAAAAAAATTTATTTAAGTTCAATTCCCTGATTTTGTAGATGAGGCCTCTAAGACCCAGAGATTTTGTCCACGGTAATTGAACAAATCATTGTGTCCAGGCATAGAACCCACATTGTTCTATTTCTCCATTGGCAAAATTTGCCTGACAGTAATTTTATACAGAAGTAATAATTAAAATATATTTTGACGTGTGACCTTATACAGTGTCCTATCTCTTGAATTAATCAGGAAGCTTATTTCTTTGGCACCACTGGCTGTGGAACCTTCTATAAAGCCATCATTCTGTTTTTGCTTCCCATTTAACTGAGCCTGATTTCATATGTAAAGATGAGCATTAAAGCTGGGCTGGAGAGCCAGACTCAGCACACAGAAGTGGGCACCGGCATCTTCTATTTCTGTTTTGAAGGGTAGTAACTCTGTAGGAAGAGAAATAAGTAATGATAAATTACAATAAAAGCGAACACAAGACAGGCCGTGCATGTCAAAATCTACATGGTGAAATTAGTAATGTTTTAAAGGGGTGACAGTATAACCCTTTATTTTCCCTTAATTTTTCAGAATACAAATGCTCCTGACTAGGAAAGATAGAGAACTTTGATAGTTTTCCTTATTTAACAATTTATTTTCCCTGTGCATTAAGCTTAGAATACCAAAATAGTTTTTAAAAATAATTTTAAGGGGCCGGCCCGGTGGTGCACTGGATAGTGCGCTGCTTGGGAAGCACGGC
>NW_007735846.1:43192-44904 GCF_000696425.1 Galeopterus variegatus
CGCAGCAGCGCTCCCGCCGCGGGTTCGGATCCTATATAGGGATGGCCGCCGGTGCGCTCACTGGCTGAGTGCAGTGCGGCCGGTCTCAAAAAGGACGAAAAGAAAAAATAATAATAATAATAATAATTTTAATGACTGGCCGGTTGGTTCAGTTGGTTAGAGCACGATGCTGTAACAGCAAGGCCAAAGAGTTAGGATCCCCATACCAGCCAGCCACCAAAATAATAATAATAATAATAATTTTTAAAATTTTAGCAGTTATGTTGTGAGGAATGCAGTCCAAATGTTTAATTTCAAGGTTAGCAAACATGCCAAAAGCTTGTATAAGGGAGTACTGCCTCATTTGTTGCAAGAAGACTCTTCAAATCACCTGGAAGCTATTGTTAATTACACCATTAATTAATATGCACAGTCTCCACTCCCACCCTCCTGGGGTTGACATTTCTGGACTCTATTTTCTTCCTGTGGGGAAGGGCAGTGCCGTCCCGACACCCACTACTAGGGGCTTTTCTTCAAGACATTTTTCTGGACCCAAAGTCTGCCTTTTCTTACAAATGCCTTCTACTTCAAATAAGAATCAAAATGTGTGTATCACTCCCATAAACATGCATTTTTAAAATCAATATACTGTTCTAATGGTAATATAAAAAAGAAATAGTAAGAAAGTGGCTGGCTGGTTAGCTCATTTGGGAGGGCATGGTGCTGATAACGTCAAGGTCAAGAGTTCCCACCCCCTTACTGGTCAGCCACCTCCACCCACCACAAAAGAAAGAATAAGAAAGGAATTTATAACAAAACATGAATTTCAACATAGAAAGCTGAGGTACAAATATACTACAAAATACGAGGGTACTTCGAAAAGTTCATGGAAGAAGAGTTAACAGATAATATAAATCTTTCCCTGAGCATTTTGAAGACCTCTCATGTTTAAGGAAGTAGTCAGTTTCTTTACATAGAGGATCAGTTTCTTTACATAGAGGCAATTGTTAAAATGTAGACAAAGACAGGTATGTTGTGTCAGCAACTGCGATACCTTGAGTGGCACTAAGTGTCTCCGTGTGCCATGGCTGCATTCTAGGATCAGACAGCGGTAAACAGAATTTTTACCTACGCCAATGTTTCGGTGGAAATTTGGAAGTCTTGTGGTATGTGGGACAATTCTTCTCTGGGCACATCGTAAGACATCTAGCAACCCTGGCTCCCTCTTCCCCTCACTTAAATGCTAGTGTGCACCCCGAACTAATTGTGACAACAAACACCCCAACACACTTCCAAATGCTCCCTCGTGGGTGCTGCTGCCCTCACGAAGAATAACTGGCCAAGAGCAAAAGGGCCTCCCTTCCACCCTCACCGAGCTCCTTCCTCTCAGTTCTCAGGTCAGACGGAGAATCACCTCCTCTCCCAAAGCAGACTGTAGGAGCTGCCTCAGGTGGGACTTTGCCTCCAGTGTGGATTTAACCGACTGAATCTCCATCACCCAGCATTCCCCATATCCATAAAGGTGGGTCACTCCCTCCCAGCGTCAGAAAGAGTTTTGAAAAGAAACAGGAGGAAAAGCAAATGGCAGGCAGGTGAGGCTCACAGCTGTATTAGAAACACTGGCTCAGTGTTTCTCAAGATGAGGTCAGATTACCTGCATTCAAAGTATTTGTCAAAAATACAGATTCCAGGGCTTCCACCTTTAAAATCAGCTCTCTGGGGGATGGGCCAGA
>NW_007735846.1:45455-75955 GCF_000696425.1 Galeopterus variegatus
CAGCATTCCCCATATCCATAAAGGTGGGTCACTCCCTCCCAGCGTCAGAAAGAGTTTTGAAAAGAAACAGGAGGAAAAGCAAATGGCAGGCAGGTGAGGCTCACAGCTGTATTAGAAACACTGGCTCAGTGTTTCTCAAGATGAGGTCAGATTAGCTGCATTCAAAGTATTTTTCAAAAATACAGATTCCAGGGCTTCCACCTTTAAAATCAGCTCTCTGGGGGATGGGCCAGAGAATCTTCATTTTTAACACCCTTGTCAGTAGATATTGATGTCCCCAAGTATCAAGAGCCTCTGACGCCATCCTCATCGCCACCAAACCATGTACAGTGGCCAGTCTGGCCCAGGCACAGTGGTCAGTGGGTCCCTGAAGGACTGGCCTGCTTCAGGCCTCACGTAGCATTTTGGCCGTAACCCTACAAGGGGAGCTGGGGAGACCCACACCCTCTGGTGTTAAAAACGTGCCTCAGTTTCAGCCTTAGGGGTCCCTGACTTCAGGTTGTTCCTTTTTAACCATAACTTTCCTGTAGTGCCAAAAAAGTGCCCACTCTGTTAAAAATTTCCTCCTTTCCATTCTTTTCAAAGAGGATCGTGATTTAAACCAGGAATGATTTCATATTCTAAATGTGCCTCTGTTAAGGGAATTAAGGGAAAAAAATGGAAAACAGATATGTGGCTAGGTTTGGACAAGGTTTGGGGGTACAGAAATTCTGCATATAATTCTTCCTGTGAGTATAGAGCATTAAGTGACATGTAGTCTTGAGTAAGCCATACGTTTTTCCTCCATGAGTTACAGTAAAATGAAAATTGATTTCTCTTTATATAACTGTATAGACGCAGAATAGATTACTAACTCTCACTCTAAGTCTGGTTTAGCGTATTCTAAAGAGTATTGAAGATTATTCCTCTGGTATTAAATAACGATGATGATGATGATGATACTGATAATAATACCTCGCCCAAGGCTACACAGACAGCAAGTGTCTTAGGCGGCAATTGAACCCTGATGTACCTGGCGTCAAGACCTCAGCTCTTGACACCGTCCCACACTGCTCTTTGACACAGAGGTCATGAACACAGTCACAGGAACATTGCTTACTACACCAGTGCTGCGTGCAGTTCCCTAGGCATGTCTTCAGGCCTCTGCAGAAGAGTGGCAAACCTGGAGCCCTGGAGTACAGCGCACGTATTCAAGGCACGGGTTGCGCTGCAGGCAGTCAGTCACCGAGGCGGCACAGGAGTCAGCAGACCAACTGGGGACAGTGAAGCAACTTAGAGATTTACAACCACCCTTCACTGCGAGGCAATGGGAGGACGAAAAGCTACCACAGGGAGCAGAGCATCGGTGAACGCTGGAACCTCAGAGAGCCACTCCACAAAGGGAACCCGGCCACTGCTGGGGAAGCGACCTGACGCAGAGAGAAACACCCTGGTTTCTCCCCTCCCGGTTCACACCGGTCTGCTGACAGTGCCTCCCATGGGCCAAACCCAGTCAGCAAACCCAGAAGCCTGGGAAACCATCTTTGCCGGGTGTTCCCCCTTCTGAACAGGGCAGAGTGGGGGAGGGGCGAGGACTGGCTCTGAGAGCAAACAGACCGAAACAGGTCATCCACACGGGATTCCGTTGTTCTTTTACAGAATAAGCATTTTAAGGCTCCTTTATACAGCAAACCTCTTCTTGCCTTTAGCTTAATTTGATTAACAAAAAAAGGGTTTTTGTAAAAAAAAAAAAAATCATACCTGACTTTAAAAACATCTGTTATGCAAGCAGGTATCTCTTTATACCTGTAACTCTCCGAATATTGGAAAACACAGAGAACATTATTATTATTTTTTTTTCCTTTTTGTCTTTTTTCGTGACCGGCAACGGATCGCAACCCTCAGTGTCGCCCCCGTACCGGACCGGGACTGGCCACGGGATCGCAACCCTCGGTGTTACCCCCGCCCCACGCTCAGCCAGTGAGCGGGAACCGGTCTGTATGTGGGATCCGAACCCTCGGCGGGAGCGCCACCGCGCTTCCCAAGCAACGCACTGTAGCAGTGCGCCACCAGGCCGGCCCTACAGAGAACATTATTGAACACCCCTTGCCAAGGGCCAGTAATCACATCTGCCAGGCCAATAACGAGGAGACGAGTCACCCGAAGGAAAGTGAAGCTAGCTGCAAATTGCATGGTCATCTGGCTAATATTTTTGGAAGACTAACTTACTGATACACTTTTGGGGTGGCCTTTTCACGACTGTATCTGGCATGAGGACCTGGCCAGCTTGTGCTGAGAGTGCTGGAGAGGGTGTTGGAGGCGTCTGGGACTCTGGGGGGAGTTTCAGCCCGTCGTCCTCCGGGGACTGACAGCTGCCACTTTCTGATTAAAGGGGAGCATTAGAGCGCCCTCTAGGGGAGAGCTGGCAAGAGGCGCGGTGGCCGACACCTCTCAAGTCTTTCACGCCCACGACAGGGCCACCAACGTCCCTTTTCTCCAAACACTCGAGGAGATGTGGCTTAAGTCTTACTAGATATTGCGTCAAAGGAGATTCGGTACAGATTATATTTTGTGTGTGTTGTTTCACATTCAGAGGAATTCCCAGAAAAACGACTCAGAAAGACGTGAGACAGCGGCAGAGCCGGCGGGTGTTAGTGCCTCAAGCTCAGCCCAGAACCTGACTTGAGGATTTTTTTTTTTAATCAGTTATTCCTGCATTTTTTAAGGAGGTGGCTAAGTAGGGTTATCCTGTGGTTAAGATCACAGACTTTGGAGTCTATTTTTCCTTTTATTTTTGTAAGTCTTCCCCCTTTTCTCCATCCTTACTGCCACTGCCCCCTCGCCCGCGCTTATTGGCATAGCCACTACCCGGGTCCCTGAGGCCTCCGTCACCTCCACGCTGCTGCCAGTGGGACCTGCGAAGCCATGAAGATCAGCCATGCTCGGAATCCTCCAATGGTTCCCCCAGCCTCTGGGATAACGTCCGAACGGCTCGCGGGATCATGTCTCATCTCTAAACCTCACCCTACCTGCCCTCCCACCTGGGGCCCCTCTTCTCCCACGGGCTGGTGCGTCCTGGGCACAGTCCCTGCAGGACAATGCAAGCCTCCCGGGCTGGGTGCGGTGCCCACCCGAGCACGTGCAATCGCTCCCCGCCGCTCCGCGTCCCCCGCACTGTCAGGCGTCGGGCTCTCCGAGGGGAGAGCGCGCGGGGCTGAGAACCTGCACACCTGGGTTCGAGTCCCGGCTCCTCCGCAGACGGGCTAGGGCACCCCGGGCAAGCGATTTCACCTCCCCGCGCCTGTGTCCTCGTCCTTAAGACGACACTTATTCCAGTTCGGGCCTGCTGTGAGCATTAAACAAAACAACGCCTGTTACGTGTCTGCTGCCAGTGCCTGGCTCGCAGCCGGGACTATAAATGAGTCCCCTTTCTGACCCCAATCTTGGCGAGCTGCTTCTCCTATTTCTACAGCAGCTCCTCCCTCTCTGAGTCCCCGAGGCCACGGGGGTGCCAACTGTGGAGCGCTGTGCCCGTTCTGACGCGATGTCTGCATCGGGTACCAGCGGTCCTTAAAGCAGCGCGGCGACTACGGGCACGGCCTGGAGAGGACAGTGCAGAGGGGGGAGGGAACCGAGGGGCCCTGGGAAGCAGGGGCTGGGTGGAGGGGCCGGTGGGGGGCGTTGGTCGGCCGAGGGAAAGCTGGCGCCCCACGGTACANCCCCCGGGACCCCTAAAGACTCCAGCCCGGGCGAGCAGCCCCGGCTCGTGCAGGCGGCGGAGGATGCGGAGCTGCTGCGGGAGATGGAGGAACTGCGCTCGGAGAACGACTATCTCAAGGTGAGCTCCCGGCTCGGCGGCAGGGGTCCCGGGCGCCCCCGAACGGTCTGGCCGTGGCGCGGACGAGCCCTTTCTCCCTCGTGCCCTCCACGTCCCGCCCGCGCGCATTAGGCGCTGCGAACTTCAGCCACAACTTCTGGAAGGCGCAGCACGCCCCGCGGGTCCCGGCCGGTTCTCAGCCCCCTCCGTGCTTGTGGCTTCTCTTCGCTGACGCCTGTGCTCTGGCTGACGTGCTGGGCAGGGGGCGAGCGTCGCTTGGACACCTCGGTCGGCCTCTTCTCCCCCCTTAGCACATGCCCCCACCTGTGGGGGCGGTTATCCGCCACCGAGGGGCCCTGGCCCGGCCACGTGCGGGTGTGTGTCGTTCGGGAACGCGCGGCGGGTGGCCCGGGCTGCGGAGGCGCCTGCCGCTTCTGCGGCTGCAGGAAGAGCCCGGGGCCCTCGGTGACCCCTCTGGGATCCGACAGCACGGGCAGAGCGGGCCCCGCGGGTGTCGGTGGTAAAGCTTAAGTTCAGGAGGGGTCCCTTGAGTGTGGCTGGGTCGAGGACGGCACGGTTTCGCCGGCCGGTGCCTTCTGAGCGTCACGAGCCGGCTTCTGTGTCAGGAGAGGCCAGGCCAGCACTTTCTAAGGAACCGCAGCCCCTGCCGCACTATCCCGAGTATTTTCCGGCGGGGCCTGCTAGCGGTGCTGGCCTCTGGGTCTTAGCTGTGGTCGCTTAGTCCAGCTCCATCTTTTCCTCGTGGAGGAGGGCTGGCCCCGCTGAATAGAGGGTTTAGACAGTGTTGGGGACTCAAGACAATCGAGGTGGCTTGAGATTCAATAAAGGGGGTTGTATCGAAGGCCACTGTTTTAATTTATCGTAATCCTCGGATTAGTATGTAACTCTGGCGTTAAGGTCTTGGTGGAAATCTTCCCAAACCAGCCGGTGGCCCTGCCTTCATCAGTGGGTAACGTGATTTGAGCTGTTTTCTCAGCAAATGAACCCACCCGATGGAGGCCCAGTTTGTGGCCAGTGGGACCGAGGATTGGGTTTTTTTAAGTGAATGATGGTGAAGTGTGAGTTCAGACTGGAATCTGAGCACGTTGGCTGCTGGGTGGTCCTAACCCAAGCCTTTATCAGGAAGCCGCTCCAGCCACTGAGCCCAGTATTTATTCTGCCTTCTGCAGAGAGGTGACAAAGGCAGAGGAAGAGAGAGGTGAAAAAAGAGCAGCCTGGGACTTGGGGGCGAGACGTGTCACACGGCACATTTGCTTTTGCCCTCCACTTATGTAACAGGGAACAGAGTGAAATTCAAACGTGTTGAAGATGTTGGGACTTAGGACACATCACCTCAAAATATGACTGTAGGAGACCAGAATATGCCACCCCAAAATATATTTCTTTGGCATATTTTGAGCTGGTTATTCTGAGAAACTTAACAGGAGTGGCTCTAAAAAGCTGTCCTTTTGCAAAAGAAATTTACATCTATAAAGAAAATCTACATTAGTATAGTAACTGTATCAGGAAGAGGGCTGCTCCAGACAACCCGTATTGCTTGAGAGACCTTATCTGCGTGACAAGACCACATTTATTCACCGCACCGTGACTCCCTTCTCCCAAAAGAAATTTACATCTATAAAGAAAATCTACATTAGTAAAGTAACTGTATCAGGCAGAGGGCTGCTCCAGACAACCCGTATTACTTGAGAGACCTTATCTGCGTGACAAGACCACATTTATTCACCGCACCGTGACTCCCTTCTCCCTCCCATAACTTGTGTTGCCCCCTTCCCTGAAATCCCCAAGCCCCCTTTGCTTTTCTGTGGCTCAGGATACTACATAAGCTTTAGTCACCTGATTCTTCTCAGTCTCATATTTTGTGGGACTCCTATGAGTAGGTACATAATTAAATATGGGTTTTCCCCTGTTAATCTGTTTTATGTCAGTTTAATTCATAGCCCAGCGGCAGAACCTAGAAGGGTGGAGGAAAGCCATTTTTCACTCTCTGGCAAAGAGAAAGGACAGCTATGTTGTTTGCAGGGCTTTCATGAAAGCAGCACTTTTGTAAATCCTAAACAAATGTAAGCTCCCCGAGGGTGAAATAGATAATCTTGTTCATTTCTGTAGCCCCAGCTCTTAGCATAATCCCTGATTTCTGACTGAATGACATATATCCACATCATGAATACTGAGCAACAGAAAACTGGGTTTCTTTAAAATAAAGATGTTTCTCATTACATTTTGATTTTAAGGTAGGCAGTCTGACATAATTTCAAAGTTCATTCTTGGATCACTGGTTATTTGCCTTATCTTTTCACGTTGTTAAATTCTTAGTGAATGAAGTAGGTGTCTGACCCTGGAGTCTGATCTAGTGTAATTGACATTCCAGCAGATCGTCACAACAGCGTAGGGTATTGTTGTTATATTTATTGTAACTTCAATTTCACAGACAAGGATGCCGAGAACCAGGAAGCAAACGCCTTGCCCTGCATCATACAGCTAGTTTGTGGGGCAGCTTCTCTTTTCCCTGCGTCTGTAGCCTCTGGTCTTTTCCCTGCACAAGGCTGCATCCCCACTTCCAGCAACGCTGCTTTGCTCAGGATGCACTACTTCAGAGATGTTTTATTAGCTCAAAATATTCCCAGTGATTAGCTCTCCTAGGGGACCTCTGTTTTATTTTCAGGTGAAGGGGCCATAATGAACAGTTCTCCACTAGCCTGGGTACTAGCCTGAGTCATATAAATCCCACGGGCAGTGTTTAATTTGTGGGGAATGTTCAGTTGCCATTTCCTGTGGAGAAAGCGTCACTGCCATCCGTTTTCTATGCCTGATTCTGCCCCCAGCCCTTCCTCTGACAGCAGGAGAGAGAATTGGGTGGAGGACGTCTGTGTGTGTGAGGTACACGCTGGTCATTCAGAAGCTTAAATTACAGTAGCTCAATTCGGGAAAGAAACATAAGAATCCTGGTAGACCTTTCTCCAGGTCAGTGAGCCTGTCCACTTACACGAAACCGGGCTCAGTGCATCGGTGACCTCACGGGACAGAGAAGTAGTCACACCTTTGCACTTGGTGTGTGTTTGGAGTGTGCACACTACACACCGGAACTCCTCTTTCTGTTGTCACTGTTTGGGGTGCTTTTTTAGATGGTAGGTAAACGCATCCTTGGCCTAATACTTTCTTAGGGAATGCTACACAAAGCCCTTGTGGTAGGTACAGCATCCATCTCTTCCAACGTTACCTGACGAGAAGAGACGCAGCCCAGAAATTCCGCTTTGATATGTTCTGGAGGATCATGACAACATAAAGTACTATGTTCTTTCCCAGTTCGGTGCTGTCACCCTTGCTGTACAAGACTGTCACAATTTCTATGCTAGAGTGACCAAAGTGTAACTGAATGGAAAAATAAAGCCAGCAAAGCCATAGGAGGATGTCTTATTGATCAGGAAATTTGAGTAGAATTCTCTTGGTTTTTAGCCAGACTGCTGTATTTTAAAAATAGCAAATGTCAACAGAAAAATGCGCCTTCTGTGTGCTCTGTGCAGCACAGGGGCCATCCCTGACTGGTTTCTATTCCTGCTCTACCTTCATCAGAGGGCACCAGGGTGACCAGGTGAAAAATGCAGAAAAATTGGGGGGGGGGCAGGGCTGGCTTTTGCATGAAAACACAGACAGAAAAGCACTTTTGCTGTCTTTTGACCTCTGATGAACTCAAATTTATGTGGAAGTATTCATAACTTAAGGTGAGCGGTTGAGTTCTTATCCAAAGGCCTTTGCTTGTTTCTCAGGCGAGACCCAGGCATGTTGCTTAATGCTGAGGACTACTACAATCTGCTGGTGTGTTTCCTGCCTGCCAGGCTGCCAGGACTGTGTTTTGCTCGAGTGCTCTGAGACAATCAGACAAGCCGTAGTGCTCATTGTCAACATATTAATTATGTTCTGTTTCCACAGGCTTTTCAGGAGGATTGAATCACTTTGAGTTCATTGGCCTATTTTGAAAATGCTTTTAGCATCTTTACTGGTGATGTCTTCACAACGCACCCGTCCCCTGCCCCCAAATGGTGTCCTCTAAGAGTGCTGGTATCCTGCAGGATGGGCAAGGATTGGGGTGGGAGGGGCTTAAAAGAAAACAAGTCAGTGCTTGCTACAAGGGCTGGTACAATTGGCTTCTTGGAGAGGAATGATTTCCTAACGGAGAGCATCGAGGATTTGTTTCACAGGTTGCAGTGTCTCACTGCCATTCCAGCCTTACCATCCTGTTTCTCACTTGAGGGAGTCTTTTGAGTTTCAAGCTCTGCCATGGTTTGCTACATTTGGCTGCGTGGATGCTGGGTGCTCAGCGTGGCCTGGAGGGGGCACTGGGGCGAGAATAAGCAGTTCTCAGCAGCCCAAGTGGCTCGACTCCTCCTTCTTCCCCTACCCCTCCTTCCCTCTCTTCTGGGAGGGTCAACGTGGGCGGTATCCCCAATTCTTTCCTGACATTCCGCTTTCCAAGTGGCTCGACTCCTCCTTCTTCCCCTACCCCTCCTTCCTCTCTTCTGGGAGGGTCAACGTGGGCGGTATCCCCAATTCTTTCCTGACATTCCGCTTTCCATACCTATTCTTTATTCAGCCCATGGAAAAGCAGCTGTAATAATCGTAGGTGGCAAGGTATTGTAGACCTGAGCCAACAGCCATCAGCTGCTGGCTGGACTGTCCCCTGGTAAACAATGGTGGTGGCCCCTGTGCCTCCTGAGCTACAGCTGGGACCCTGTGGAGACCATTTCCATTATTCAGAGGGAAATGAGGTGGATTATTCATAAACTACAAAAGACAATAGATTCTGCCTGCAACTCCCAGAAGATGGAAGTGTCGCAGCAGTAGCCAGATGACTGCTCCTACTGTCCAAATTGTTCTATTCAAAGAGGAGTTGTTAAAATAGAAATAGTTATTGATTTGGGGTTGTTTAAAAGAGGTTAAGATTTGGATACCATTATCAACATGATCAAAAGTTTTCATCACTCATACTAAGAAACCATGGATTCGGTTTTTACTTTATATTTCTGGATAAAACTGTGCTCTTAGAGGTTTTTATTGAAACATTTAATTTTAATCTTGGTTTACTGTAGTGCACACATGGTCACTCTGTTATCTGTGGGCAGAGGGGAGTAGTTGGATAGCTTACACTTCTTCAAGATTTCATTTTATATAAAAAAATTTGAAAAATATGTTTAATTAAAACTAATGAGAAGTGATTTTCTTTTTAATGAGAAAATGATCTAACACTTATGTATCCAACAGACCGGAAGTTAATTCAGTATAAAACTGTTCATTTTAAGGATAGCTTTTTAAAGAATTAATTTCTGTAAACAAAAAGACAACATTAATTTTTCACTTTTATTTACTATCTCTGAATTATATCTGCCAGAAACATTATATATTCTGCTTGGTTTGGTTTTCTTAAACATTCAAATGACAGACACCTTTAAGGTTCTGGAATACAGTGTTTTTCTAGACAAGAGCATCAGAAAATTAATGTTATGTTAGTTTTGAGAATCACTATTCGTCATGACCCTAATTTGAGTAATCAGTTTTTTGCTTTTCAAATGGCTGCTGCCAGCTTACATGGTTTATAATTTGCTTTCCTTGTAATTTTTTTTGCTGAACCCCAAAATTGATTTTTTCCAGGCTTTATGAAAGAGTTGAAACACTAGCCTTGGTCCTATCTCTGCAACAGACTAGTGGTGGAAATCTCAATTTTTTCATTTGTAAAATGGGTATATTAATATCTTTGCTGCACATAGCAATGTTTTCCTGAGGCCTAATTGATGTAATGGATATACTTGTACATTGACAATTTTCAAGCTCTAAATGTTAGGCTGCTTTTATTAGTTTATGCTGATAGCGGGCTTTTAAAAGTACAATTGAAGGTCTGTTATAGTTTGTCCTGGTTGTGGCAGATAATTTGTAGTGTTTACTGAAAAGAGCATTGCATTTGGAAGCAGACAGCCCTGGGTTTGTAGCCTGGTTTCCATTTACTGGCTGTGAGGCTAGTGAAGCATTAATCTGCTGCAGTTGGGTTTCCTTATCTATAAGATGGGGTAATATGTTCTTGACAGGGTTATTATAGGGTTAGTATTGAGGGTAAAGTGCTTAATAAAGATGTGTTATGTTCTATAGATTTAGATAAAATATGAGTTATAAAAGCAGTTATTCAAGTACATGCAATTATGGTCTCTCCCTAATTTTCTTTTCAGTGCAACTAATGTTTGTGATTATTTATGCCAAAAAATATTAGCTGTTTACATCTGGCCTGCTCAGTGGTTTGGAGATGTGGGTGCAACTAGCCCTTAAACTTTTTTTTCTTTTTTTGTCTATATAACATCTATTATTTAACACTAGGGTAGATGAGGGCCATACTGTTGCAAAGTCTGAAGAACTAGAGAACATTTTTCTAACTGGAAGCTGTACCTTACATCTTCTTATGGCTATATTATATTAGTATTATAAAAACTTGTTTGAGTTACAGGTAATTGTAAGTATTAATGACTTTAGTTTTTATAGACAAGCTGTCAGATGGAAAATCAGTCACAAACAATTTCTTAGATGAACAGAATGGCCAGTTACTGTATATTTGTGTGTGTTTGTGTGTGTGTGTGTATTTAGTAGTACACATATAGTGATTATTACTTGTATCAAAATATTTTTATTAATTACCTAGTGAAACAATTACCTTTTGACTATACTCAGAAACAAGCATTTGAGATTAGGCTTTTTCTCATAAGATTCATGGATAGGACATGAGTGAAACTTGACCTTGATTTTTGAAGATTTAGGACTAACTTTCTACTTGCTTTGTTTTATTTTGTTTGGCAGCTTTTTGGCATGGGGGTCTTGAACCCATGACCTTGGTGTTATCAGCACCAGGCTCTAACCAAATGAGCTTACCTGCCAGCCCTAACTTTCTACTTTTTATCAGAAAAATGACGACCACAAAGCCTGTTCAGCTAGTGGTCTACTGTTGTGTTCCTCCAGCATGGGTTGGGAGGGGGCACAGCTCCCCCACTTGGTGTCATCAAAGCCTTGGTGTGGGGACCTGGGCATCGGTGACAACCTCCTTTTTTCTGAAGGTTGGCAAGCCCCTTCCTGAAGGAGTTGTGTTTGCCGGTCCCCTAAAGAGCCCACCCTGCCCGTTCTATTCCTGTGTGTTCAAGTGACCAGCTTTTATGCTTGGTTCAGTAACTCCCTGTCCCAGTAGATTTTCCTGCCAGGAACAAGATTTATAGGGAGAGATCTCCTTGAAGGAAAAAAGAAGTGAAACTTCGTTATACTTTACAACATTTTCAATGTTAAAATTGACCTTTCTTTTTTTTTTTTTTTTCTGTCCTTTTTTGAGACCTGCCGCACCGCACTCAGCCAGTGGGCACTCTGAACGCACCAGTCATCCCTATATAGGATCCGAACCCGCGGCGGGAGCGCCACTGTGCTCCCAGCGCCGCACTCTCCCGAGTGTGCCATGGGCTCGGCCCAAAATTGACCTTTCTTTTTTTTTTTTTCCTGTCCTTTTTTGAGACCTGCCGCACCGCACTCAGCCAGTGGGCACTCTGAACGCACCAGTCATCCCTATATAGGATCCGAACCCGCGGCGGGAGCGCCACTGTGCTCCCAGCGCCGCACTCTCCCGAGTGTGCCATGGGCTCGGCCCAAAATTGACCTTTCTTAAGACACATTAAGGCTGGCTGGTTAGCTCAGATGGTTAGAGCGTGGTGCTAATAACACCAAGGTCCAGGGTTCAATCCCTATACCAGCCAGTGGTCAAAACCAAATCAAAACAAACAAATAGAAAGGACACAGTAGAACATATACATTTTTAATGATGTTTTTATCATTAGTGTAAGAATTGTGTAAGAACACTTAGAAGCCAAGTAGAAAAACATTTTATTCATTTGACTACCAGGAAGTTGGTGAAGTTTTCTTCTTTAACATCTGTTCTCCTGGGAAGTCAATTGGAACAGGCTCCGTTTGGAGCCATGGCCACTTGTGAAGGTCATTCTCCTAACTGGGAAGTGTGAACACAGTGGAGAGAACCGACGAGCTGGATTTGGGGAACGAGCTGACATATTTGTGCTCTTTTCCATTTCATATGGGAAATTGCTGCATACAGCTGAGGCTGGCTGGAGAACCGTCTGCACTCCATTTTGCGCCAACCTGTATTTTTCCACAAGGATTCCCAGTTCATTTATTCTTCTTGTTCGTAATTTTGTCCAGGATAAAGTAATCTTCAGGAGATTTCTTTCTGTTCAGTCTCTTGTCTACCTGAAGCTCTAAGGTCGGTAAACGCTTGTTCTTTATTGTAAGTAAATCCCTGGTTTTAAGGACAAGTGCAGGATTAGCAGGAGTGGCCGGAATCCAGAAACAAACTGCATAGCAGGAAGAGAGCTGACAACTTACGAAGAGTACTTTTCCTTGAGCCTCGGTATTAACTGAACAAAATAAATGGGAATGGCCGAGTGCATTCTGCTCTGGAGGCCTTTAAACCATCCATTATCACACTAATCAAGAAAATTCCTGGACTGCTTCCCTCAATCTCCCTCCTTCCAAATGGCTCCTCATTAAAATCTTCTTTAACACTTCAGTAGAGTGTATGTCTCTATACCTACAGCTACATGTATGGTTTAGGGAAGAAGTCAGACAATGAACAGGAAAAACACACAAATAGTATTAGATGGCCACAAGAGGTGGGAGGAAAACCGAGCAAGCGAGAGACTAGAGGCAGTGGGGTGGAGGGTGCTCAGGGAAGACCTTACTGACTGTGAGTTGTGTGACTGGATACGCTCCACAGAGATCTGGGGAGGAGCACTTTCAGGAGAGGGAAGAACCCTTGAGGCCCTGAGCTGTTGAGGCCAGCTGTGGGGGTGGGGAGGGGGTAGTGCATGGAGGCACCAGGAGGACTTGCGTTTTCTTGGCATCATCAGAAGCCCCTGGAGGGCTTGAGTAGGGGCTGAGGTGATCCAGTTTACATATTAAAGGATAACTCTGCTAAATGGGGAATAGACCCTGGGAGGATTAGAGGGCTCAAAGGGAAGCCGGGAGCCCCATATGTCTGTGCTTACGTCTCTGTGCAGCTGCCCCCCGCCCCTAGGGGTGGAGGCTTGGACTAGGGAGCGGGTACTGGAGCCCTGGGCAAGAGAACAGCCCCAGTTGATGGATTGGCTGTGGCATGGGAGGGAAAGAAGAGGGAGCCGGGGATGACTCCTTGAGTTTTCCTGTATCCAGAGTGTCTGAATGCTGATGGGAAAGAAGGATGAGATGTGGGAATGTCTGAAAGAAGGATGGAGATGTGGGAAATAAAGGATAGGTGAATGGAAAAAGGCAAACCCAGTGTGTGTTTGGAATAATGGAAAACGTTTCATTTTTCGACAGAGTTGCTTAGTCAATGTTGGGATTTGTATTGTGGAACAATTTTAGGGACATTTTCAGGTATGTATAATTGCAGGGCAATTAGCAGTTATCCCATGAAAGTTTATGTTCTTTGCAGGTAGGGTCTGTCTGATTTATCTTACTGCCTAGATTGTGCCTTAGAGATACAGGTTTAGGTCAATGTTTGGCTTGAATCCAAAGGTTTAATTATCTGTAGAGTAGATTTCGTTTAAGGTATGTAAGGGGATATCGGTAGTGGAATAAGTTCCTAGAGGCTGCAACAATTAGTCCAGGCTGGTTTCTAGTTTCTGGATCTATAAGATTTGAACAGGCATTTGGTTGTATTATCTCATGTGAGAATTTCCAGAGGTCCTTCTGCTGTATCACATGGGCCACAGGCCGATGGGTACAGGTGCAAGTATTTGGTATTTAGTATTGAGGAGTGGCGGGATGGAAGAAAGAGATGCCTTCTTTTTTTTATGGGCTTGGTTTCTACATCTGCTCTGTCTGGTTTGCATAGGATGAGTTAGATGAGCTCCGTGCTGAGATGGAAGAGATGAGAGACAGTTACTTGGAGGAAGATGTTTACCAGCTGCAGGAGCTTCGGCGAGAACTGGACCGTGCTAATAAAAACTGCCGAATCCTGCAGTATCGCCTCAGGAAAGCCGAGCAGAAGAGCCTGAAAGTTGCGGAGACGGGTCAGGTGGATGGTGAGCTTATCAGAAGCCTGGAGCAGGACTTGAAGGTGAGTGAGGGGGTAGACTATGGCATGTGCATTCCCAGGAGGGCTGCCATGGACGGGGTTGCTGATCTGAAAACATAACCCCAGACCCTGCTCCCCGCTGTACATAGTGTCTTGATGTTCCTTTCCTGCTTATATCTGTCTCAGATTTCAGCATAAACATTCTTGGTTTACTTTTTGGCTTATAGAATATGTGTAGTCATATGACTTTGGCCCAAGATTGAAATCTGTTAAAAAAATCATATGGAGGGCTGGCCCGGTGGCGCAATGCTATAGTGCGCCGCTTGGGAAGCGCGGCGGCGCTCCCGCCGAGGGTTCGGATCCCACATACAGACCGGTTCCCGCTCACTGGCTGAGCGAGGTGTGGGAGCAACACCGAGGGTTGCGATCCCGTTGCTGGTCCCGGTCCGGTACGGGGGCGACACTGAGGGTTGCGATCCGTTGCCGGACATAGAAAAAGGAAGAAAAAAAAAATCATATGGATTTCAAATAAGAAAGAATTGATATCTACCAATTGGTCTAACAATTAGATAGAAATTGTGCAGAAACTTCTAAAGATCTGAAATATGTTTTAAAAAATCTATTAAAATCAATTCAACCAAGGACCACTCTTAATATTGGAAGGTAATTTAGGTTTCTAGGATGCAAAAAACCTGAAATTCTCATAACCTAAGTGAGACTCGCGTAGTGGTGATTTAATTGGAAGAGAAATAGGATAGTAATTAATTATCTAAAGTGTCTTTGAGAACCATTGGCAGAAATTGGAATGAGATGGAAAAATCCCAGACTTTATACCACTTATTCTCTCCACGGGCAGCAAAGCTTCTCACGTGACCTGATTGTCAAATCATTTATCTAGAGGTGAATTATGCACAGTGTTCTCCTTATTATGGGAGTACTTGTAAAATCTCCTCTAGCCTCTCTGTATGATAGCAAGAAAAGAATCTTTGTAATTCTGTCAAAGTTATGAAACACTAACAAAATGTCATTTGAGGTGATAAAGGGTGACATATTTCTCTAACAAAGTCTTTCCTTGCTTGCTTTTAGAAAGTACAAATGTTTAGCTGCTTTGAACATTCAAACATTTACCGCACTAGAGAGCCACAGGAGGCAGTCAAAAACTTAACTACACTGAACATCTACTGCATTTCTGCATACAGAATTATTCTGGTTTTGTTTTTTGGTTTTTTTTTTAGCCGGCAGGTTCCCTATTACTTTAGGGAACAGAAATGTTTATTTGTTTATTATTATTTTTTTAAATTTATCACTTGAAGCATGTGAGCCTGGGCAGAATGGGCATTCTCGGTGATATTCTATGAGGGTGTAGGACTATCCAAAGTGGCCTTTTATTCCAGATGAAAGTCATATTCTCTCTCATAATATTGATTTCATGTTTGAAACTAATATCCTCCGCCTTTAAACATAGGTCTATTAAATATTGCCAGGGTCTTTGCTACTTGGTATAATACCATATTATTTAATGATTCTGCTTCTGAAGTTGTCTGAATATACCCTTCGTACACAAAAACCTTCCCATCCTGATGATTACTCTGGGTTGATGCAGGTAGCCAAAGATGTATCTGTCAGATTGCACCATGAACTTGAGACGGTGGAGGAAAAGCGTGCTAAAGCTGAAGAGGAAAACGAAACTCTCCGACAGCAGATGATTGAAGTGGAAATATCCAAACAGGCCCTGCAGAATGAGCTGGAGAGGCTGAAGGAGGTAATCCAGAAATGTGTGGGCATTTTCCCCTTGGGTTTAATCATTAGGAACTCGGGACTCCCAAAGTGCCCCATTCCTGTCGTGGTCGGAAGCAGGGGTTGGTGAACCCTGGCCTGTTTGTTTGGCTCAGGAGCTAAGAATGGTTTTTTACATTTTTTCCAGCATTGGAAACAAATAAACAAAACCACACAAAAGAAACCCCCCAAAAGCAAAGAAGACTACAGAATGAAGAGTGAATGTTGCTTGCAAACCCTAAAATATTTACTGTTTGACCCTTTACAGAAAAGGCTGTTGAGCCATGGTCTAAAGCTATGTTTTATATTTTCCATTCAGATGAGCTGGCCATTAAGTCCTTTGATGTGTCCAAATGGGGTATATTATTGCTAGGATACAGAATTAAGCAGTTGCTTTTTTCTCGAGTCTTCTCTTCCAATGAGCTGGAAAGTATGTTATGGTTGTCTATGAAAGCCGTATAGATAATGTATGTATGCTACCTATATATAATCACCAGTCAATATGATTTAAATACAGACTTTTTTTAATTTTAGGAAGTGATTATTCTAGCAAAGTGGTTTAGAAAGTGAATATATGTGTTTTTTCATTTGCATATAGCAATGCAAATCCTGTTTTATTGTTGACTTTCATTATAAGATTAAAGCTGAGTGTTTTCTTGGAAAACATCCTGCATAGTGATAAAATTAAAAACTGTTGGTGGCTTGAAGATGCTAGTTAAAGCCGGCATTTTACCTGCTGACAGCCTCACTTAGCAGTTGATACTTTCTTTGGACGCGTTTCCTGATTCACCCAGCCGTGCCCCATCCGTCCAGCCATCCACTTGGTACAGGCGTGCCAGGCCCTGCAGACGGGGAAGCAAAGATGGCCAAGCAGTAAGAGCTGCTGCCTCTGATCCTCCCCACTCCCTCTGCTTACAGCCACGCACAGCCACCTGGAAATGCTGTGTGCTTTGTTTCTTTGTCTTCCGTCCATCACCTCTCACTAATGCACCTCTGCAGGGTGAGCTTTGCAGGACAGGGGTTTTGCCTGTCTGCATCCCTGAGCCTGGAACGGTGCCTGACACATACCAAGGTGGGGAAGGCATGAAGGGGTGAGAAGACAGAGCTGTGGGGATCAGAGCTTGCCCAGGGGGCGTGGCGGGCTTTGCACAGGAAGAGTGTGCTTGTGAGAACTTGATTTTGTCATTGGTAACCCTTGTCCCTCAGCTTACACACCAAAGGAACTTGCCCTCTAATTGAAGATCTCTTGCCTCTGCACTAACAGTTCCCGGCACTTTATGCCCCAGCTTTTCCCTGGATCTAAGTTTTTGCAAAGGTGGGGCATAATGGTTCCCTTTCTCACAATTTCCATGTGAGCCTGACGTTGGGGGTAGAGAAAACAATTTAGAAGTATAGTTTAGAAAATTTGATATGTATGTATGTTCGTGTGTAAATATATAAATGGACATATAAAGTACATATATATATGTTTTTTAAGCAAGCGAAGATTCTTTTATTTATTTAAGTGGATTTGTGTAGGACTTGGCATCTCTGTGGAGGAAGAAATGATTACTCTTGACATTCAAAGCCAGGCCAGGACCTCCAGAGAGCCTGCTCTTGGCTCAGGGTGGGTGTGAGGACAGAAGGCAGAGGGACCAGCCCCTCCCTTTGTGGGTTAAAATTACCCGGCGGGACTGCTCAGTTGGGATGAAATAAGTTTTTCACCTTCAGAGTTGCAGTCAGACTGGTGGGACCACATATTTGCACCAGACTTCTAAATGAATCGTAAAACTGGCAGGAGCCTCCGGAGGGCCAGACGCTGGAAGATTATGCTGCAAGCAGGGAACGGCGGCACCTAGCAATGCAAGGTTCAAAGGTGGTAAAGGAGGCATTGACTGGGAAATGCCAGCTATTGTCCCCGTGACTGGGTTCTTCTCACAAAAGCTAGAACAAATGCGCTGTGAGTTTTGCTTCAGCGTGGGGTATTCCCGTCCTGACCCTTGCTCTTTGTTGCTCACCTCTGAAGTGTGTAAGTGGATGTGCGACGTCCGAGAAAGGCAAGGACGTCTGTGTGTTGTGTGTGTCTCTGAATAACACGTCATTCCAGATGTACGTGCACCCCCTCGGCCACAGAGGTCAGGAGACAAAACACCTCGATGGCTCTTCCTCTCCCTTCCCCAGGGCTTCTCTCTCCGGCTCCGTCTCAGCTGCCTGGTGCACGTCCCCAGGATGAATCTTTCCCAGCACGTCAGACTCACTGTGTGGCCACAGAGGTCAGGAGACAAAACACCTCGATGGCTCTTCCTCTCCCTTCCCCAGGGCTTCTCTCTCCGGCTCCCTGTCTCAGCTGCCTGGTGCACGTCCCCAGGATGAATCTTTCCCAGCACGTCAGACTCACTGTGTCCAGAACAAACTTACCAGCCCTCTCCCCACCTGCACTGCCTTCTGTCTCCATGTGATGGTCCCACCGTCCTTTTAGTCACAAAGTCTGGGGAAGGCACTTTTATTAACTCTCTTGCTCCTCATCTTCAGTCGCTGGCTAAGTGCTTTAAGTAATTCTCTTTTGCAGTCTTAAAAATGTTCTTCCTCAGTGTTACGTGATGCAACATGGATGAACCTTGAAAACATGCTAACTAAAAGAAGCCAGACGTATTCTGTGACTCTATTTACAGGAAGTATCCAGAATAGATAAATTCATACAGACAGAACAGATTAGTTGTTTCTAGGGGCTGGGGAGACGGGAATAGGGGCCCTGCTGTTTAATGGGTGCAGGGTTCCGTTTTGGGGTGCTGAAAATGTTTGGGAACTAGATGGAAGTGGTGGTTGCACAAAGTTGTGAATGTACTAAATGACCCTGAATTGTATACATGAGAATGGTTAATTCGTGTAATGTGAATTTTAACCTCAATGAAAAAGTTTTCCTTTATTCTATCCATACTTTCACCAGTCCCCCTCAAACAAATATTTGAGGGTCAACAATGCATTAAACTAGGCACTGTTTCTAGCCTTTCCCGTTTCTATTCTTTCCTCTACATCCTGAAATTCTGACCATGTCACTCTGTTTAAACAAGCTAACTTGCGTTGTCCTCCAATTGTCTAACTCTAGGATGACACAGAGGACTTTACTACCTGGCCCATCCCTGTCTCTCTTCTGGGTTTCCTACCCCGGGGCTGTAAACTCTGGATGAAATGAAAGAACAGTTCAGAAGCATAACAAGGGTCTGTGCCTTGGGCCCTCTTTGAACTAATGCAGGTGTGTCTTGGAAAAGTCACTAAAGAGGACTGTCCTGTCTAGAATTGCCCCTTCTGGCTGGCAGCCTGCTCACTTCCTGTGCCTGTTCACTGTGTGTACACCATGCATACCCCTCCACTGTGCAAGCTCAAACAATTTTGCCTTTTTGGGGGGGAGGGGTGTCTATTTCTTCTAGTATTCAACTCCGTATAGAATGGAATATTCCAAAAGGTTGAAAGTGGTTAACCTTAGCTTAGCTTCCACTTCTTAAAGATTGCTCAAATGCTTTCACTCGGCAATATTTTATTCTACCCCACAAGTAATAATCAGCCAAGTTAGCCGACACTTGCAAGGGACAGAGACATGGTATAGATCACTCCAGTGAATTAGGGCTGTTGAAAGGAGTGACAGGGAACCAACTGGCAGTCAGATGGCTCTTGTGGGATGCCTTTCATCAGCTTTCAGGATATGATAATGGTTCTCTGGGTTTGGTTGAGACTTTTTTGTGCCTAGTAAATGGTCAGATTTTGTAAATGTTCCTTGTGTGCCTGAGGAGAATGTGCATGCTGCAATTTTCAGTCAAAGGCTTTCATTTAAATCCATTAGATGAAAGACTTTCAAACTTTAACTGTAACCCACAGCAAGAAGTACATTATTCATCATCAGTCAATAAACAAATAAAAAGGTTTTACAGAGTAATGCTTATTTTTGTCACAGGGGGTACACTTTGAAATTTTCAATTCTATTCAGTTTTATTTATTTTTTAATGGTGCTTGTAAGGTTGATTTATAGTTCATTAGTGGATTGCTGCAATTTTGAAAAATGTATCAGGTCATTTGTTAATTGTGGTGTTCAGATTTTCTTTATCATATATAGTTTTGTTTGTCACACTATAATTGTGCATTTTAGTTTTCTTCTTGTAATTTGTGAAATTTTGCTTTATATATTTTGAGGCTATATTTTTAAATGCAAACAAGATTTAGGACTGTTCTTTGTGATGAATTTTTCCCTATATCATTTGGTAATGACCTCTTTATTCTAATTTATTGCTTTTTGCTATAAAGTCTACTTTGTCTGCTTTTATCATCTATACCAAATTTCTTTTGGTTAGTATTTGTCTGGGATAGCTTTTCTGTGATTTCTTTAGTTTCTATTTTTCTGTGTCATTATGTTTTATGTATATTTCTTATGAACAGAATATACTTAAATTTTTAAAAATGGAATCAGAATTTCTTTCTATTTATTTATTTATTTATATTTTATTTTTAAAAGAAAATGTAATTTTATTAATATTTTTTACATTCTAGGATGTTGTTGCAGAGGAATTGGGAAGGAGGGGAAGTGGAAAGGGGAAGGAAATGGATGGAAAGAGGAAGGAGGAGGGGTGGGATTGAGGCCCGTGGCACCCCCTGATTCCCACAGGGGAGACAAGGGGTCTTCTAGCGGTGGCTTGATCATTGCCAGCCTAAGGAGGGGAAGTGGAAAGGGGAAGGAAATGGATGGAAAGAGGAAGGAGGAGGGGTGGGATTGAGGCCCGTGGCACCCCTGATTCCCACAGGGGAGACAAGGGGTCTTCTAGCGGTGGCTTGATCATTGCCAGCCTAGGTGCAGATGTCAGAGGGGTGTGGCAAAAGCCCTCGCTCCCCACCATCCCAGCTCGGGAACCTGGGGCCCTTCTTGCTGTGGGTTGGCAGTTGTCTCTGGGCTGGCTGTGGGTGTTCGGGGGGCGTGGCCGAGGCCCTTGGCCACCCACCACCCCAGCTCAGGAGAGCCCAGGGCGCTTTCTGCAGCGACTTGGTGGTCACTGCTGGGCTGGCTGCAGGTATCAGGGAGGTGTGGCTGAGGCCCGACGCCCTGCACTGCCCTGGCTTGGGAGGCCAGGGGAGCTTCCTGTGGTGGCTCAGTGGTCACCGCTGGGCTGGCTGCGGTGTCAGGGCGGCATGGCCAAGGTCCTCATCCCCCACCCTCAGGACTGGTTGTGGGCGTCAGGATTGGTTGGGGGTTGGGGGCATTGCTTAGGGCCCCAGCCCTACACCCTTTCTGGATTGGTAGCCCAGGGGACTTCCAGTCCTTCTAGGTGTTATAGGTGTTCTTTGGTGAAATGAGACCTTTACTAGTTAATATGAAACTCTGTCTCTGGTTGCAGGTACTTTGTTTTTTCTTTCAGTTCTGTGTTGGATTATTTGCTGTTCCCGTCATTTAAACTCTGCACTGGAACTAATTTGTTGTCCTTTGCTTACTTCTAAAATAGGGGAACTTCCTGTGGGGACCAGTACTTGAGCTCTGTAGTTGAGGTAAATTACTGTTTTGCTGCTGATCCCTGGGGAAGGCTTTTTGTGCAGCTCAGGTTTTAATGGTTGACTTTATAGGTACTTCTGGCTCTCAAGAGATCCGGTGCACCTGGGTTGTGTAGAAACTGTGGTCTGGGCCTGAGTCTTTTCATCAAACTGCACCGCATGCAACTCTATATTCCTGACCAGTCTCCTCTGAGTGGTCCTGCACTGACTGGGGTGCAAATCAGCTGTCCTTGCTGCGTCCCAGTGTTCTGGTGAGCCCATCTCCCCTACCACCCATGTTGCAAACACTTCCCATAGTATGGGCCATGCGTCGGTACCTTACAATGACTCACCAGCCTCTGAATGGCTCCTTTTCTTCAGTTGTTGTGGCTCCTCCCTCCTATGTGGGTCCATGGGAACCCTATTAGTGGTCTTGCTGGCCTGTGGGCCACCTTGGCCCTCTTCTCCCCTGCTGCCTCCAAGCAACTTCATCTGAAGAGCACAGCTGTGGCTTCTGCTGCTTCCTGCTCTGTGTACTCAGCAGCTTCAGCCTGGACACGGCCGGGGCTCAAAACAGTCAGAGTGGTTTTTTTCTTTCTCTCATTATGGCTTTTCCCACCTTAAGTCTCTCCTCCACTCCCCTGAGCTCTAGCGGCCCCAGCTTGACTGTCGTTGCTTTCTCATAGGTGTAAATTGGTTGACTTGTGGGAGAGAGTGACACTGGGGACCGTCTATTCTGCCATCTTGACTGGAAGCCTCTCTTTTTTTAAACTGGTGAATTTAATCCATTTACATTTACTGTGGTTATTGATGTGTTTGAATGTATTTATTTTAGAACATTGTGTTTTATGTTCTTTATTTTCCATGCTTTTTCTTTGTTTCTCTTTTCTATTTTTTTATGTTGAGTTCTCTTTGATTGAGTATTTAATTTTTGTGTTTTCTCTCTTGGTTTGAAAGTTACACATTCTATTTCTGTTATTTTAATGATTACTCTTACATATTTAACATGTTTTTGACTTGAAGTTTACAACAAATTATTATCTCTCTTCTTCTTCTGAATAATATAAGCATCTTAGAAACTTCAACTCCAGTCAACTCCTGTCTTTCACATTGTTATCTAGTATTATTATTATTATTATTTTTATTATTATTTTTTTTGTCTTTTTCCGTGTCCGGCAACGGATCGCAACCCTCAGTGTCGCCCCCGTACCGGACCGGGACCGGCAACGGGATCGCAACCCTCGGTGTTGCTCCCACGCCTCGCTCAGCCAGTGAGCGGGAACCAGTCTGTATGTGGGATCTGAACCCTCGGCAGGAGTGCCGCCGCGCTTCCCAAGCGGCGCACTAACGCAGTGCGCCACCGGGCCGGCCCTAGTATTATTTTAGTTTTATCTTTTTAAAATCATTCTCCCCCCCTCCAGTAGATCAATTTGATAGTTAATACTTATTTAGATTTAGTTACAGGTTTGCCAGTTTGTTTACTTATTATTGCTTCTCAAATGTTACTTTTTCCTTCTGAGTTCAGTTTCCTTCTCACTGATCTATTAATATATCCTTTAGTAGTTTTTTCCAGTAAGTGGTATTGTCTGAAAATGATTTTATTTTATAGTCAGTCTTGAAAGATATTTAATTGGGCATAGAATTCTAACACTTTGAAGAAAATATTATCTTTTGGCTTGTTTTTCTATAGAAAAGTCTTCTGTCAATATAATTTTTGTAGATAATCTCTCTTTACTTCCTAATGACTTTTATGCTTTTCTTTTTGTTTGATGTTCTGTAGTTTCAATAAGTGTATCTAGATTTATTCTTATTTTGCTCAGCATGCATTGTCCATCTGTGTGTTTATGTCTTTCATGAAATCTAGAAAATTCTCAGTCTTTGAATAGTGTTCAATAGTGAAATTATCCTTTTGAATTGTGTTTCTTCCCCATTTTCTGTATTTCTTCTACAATTCCCATTAGTCTTATATGGGACTTTCTTATTCCATCCTCCATGTCACTTAACTGTTCTCTTTATCTTTTTAAAAATCTTTTTATTTCTCTGTGCTGCATTCTGGGTAGTTTCTGCAGTTTTTATCTGTTACTAATTCTCTCTCTCTCCTTTTTTTTTTTTTTTTTTTTTTTGTGGCTGTCTGGTACACAGAATTGAACCTGTGGCTGAGCTAATTGGACAACCCTGATTCTCTTCTTTTGTAATGAAGACAGTTACTATTTAGGTCATCTATTAAGTGTTTTATTTCAGTGAGTTTACCTTTCATTTCTAGGATTTTAAAACATTTCCTTGTTCTTTTTCATAGTATTTTCTTACTTATCATTGGTATTTCTTTTTAGTCTTTAAACATTTTAAGGTGATACTCTCTTTCAGTCTGTTCCGTCATCTCGAGTTCTTGGTGTATGTCTGTGTGTGTGTACCTGTGCATGTGTGCAATGTGCATGCAGTGACTGTGTTCTGGAGAGAAGCCACCTTCTTTGTTGCTGCTAGTGTGCGTTGTGCTGTCTTTTGTCCAGACTAGAGGGCAGGGACTGGCTTAGACCTGAGGCAAGCAAGGGAACCAAAACCAGGCTGGAAAGTCCAGAGTCAGAGGTCCATGGAGGATTAGAAACAGGCCAGCCAGTGCAGAAAGATGTGGCATAAATATTTTTGAATGCTTGCACTGTGGATGAAACAGTTCTGGTGGCTGAGAAGAAGGGGGTGTGTGTGTTCAGTTAAACAGCCATAAATAGTGCTAATAGCTGATTCATATTGCAGCTGCAGAGGAAGAGCGAGAGCATGTCACCGTCTGTTTTGGTCACTCAGCACCCGTTCCCTCAGAGCCAGTTCTTGTCAAAATTGAGAGAGAATCATAGTAAGGACTTTCACTAGGCTGGTCAAAATCCTGCAGCCCTCTTTCCGGCATGTGCAAGTGCTGTCCTCGGGGCTGCCTGTGCGTGCCTGGCCGTGGCCTTGCGCAGTGCACGGGGTGGGTGGGTGTCTGCTTCTTCTCGGCCAGCTGAGGCTAAGGCTTGGGAGGCTTGAGTATTTGAAACGCTCGAGTGTCTCAGGTTATGCCAGTTCATTCATTAAGTTCTGCTGTCTGTGGCTGTTGTTGTGCTGGGATAAAAGGCCATGGGGGTGGGGAGAAAGGAGGCAGGAGGAGCAGGAGTGTGCTGGGGCAGTGAGCAAGGCCAGGCCCGTGCCAGGACCTCAGGCTCTCAGAGCACCGGAGCCACGAGCCGCAGCCGGGGGGGCTGTGATGCCATCAGCCGGGCAGCTGTGACTCACTGTGGCCTCCAGACCCGTGCACTTGGAAAGAAGAGGCTGCTCAGTAGGGTCAGGACTCAAGGGGCTGTGAGGACTGGAATGCGCTGTCCTTCAGTGGGGGCTGCTGGTGTCTGAGGTGGGGACCCGAGCCCTGCCCGGTTCTGGTGGGTGGGAGGAAGGGCACCTGCATCTCTCTAAGTTTCTACTCTTACAGGCATTTATTAAGTTTCTTCTTTCACCTTCATTGAGAAAATTATAGGAGGAAGGCAGGTTGGGTTGACGTTTGCAGAGAGCGCGTGAGGCCCGCCCTGCCTGCCTTACCACCTGCTCCCCCAGCTCTTTCCAGAAACCTCTGCCCCTCCCCTCTGTGCCTCGGTCCCAGCAGCGCCACAGCCTGTGCCATTCTTCCCCCAGGCTTGTTCCCTGATTCCCACCTCTACCTACTGAGGTCCCGCGTGTTCTTTAAGATTCTCCCAGAAGTGCCGCCTCCTATTGAAACCTTCCGTAGAGCTCTTCCCCCAACTCTGAACAAGCGTTTTCGTGTAATTAAACTTTTACATGGCTACTGTGGAGAGCGTGAAAGATGAAACTGTAGAGGGAGAAAGATTTCCTAGCTCCAGCATAGTAGAATTCTGTAAGTCTGTAATTTCATAATTCAATCCAGAGATGTGTCTGATGTTTCGTATGAAATTGGAAACTGTCATATTGTTCTGTACAGTGTAAACAGGGAGATGGTCAATGTGTGATTTCACAGATCACACGGTTTATTGTCATACACAGAGGATGTTTTTCTCAGGCTCACGGTGCATAAAGAGGGGCAGGATATCCAGAGCGATCCTCGCAGGGTACAAGCTGCTGTAACCACACAGTTCAGAACCACTCGTGTGCAGCCGCTGGGTGAGCAGGGAGGCAGGCCCCTGCCGAAAGGAAGGTGCGATCGAAGCCGGAGGTGCGCCTTTACACCAGCGGTGCTCCAGAAGCTGGCTTGACCAACGCAGGGGAGGGCATGACGGCACCTCAGGTCCCTCGAGGCTTGAGGGTGGTGCTGGCTTTGAAGATTAGCTCCAGGCTAACGGGGATGTCCCCGTCGCCTGAGTTCTCTGTCTTTGCTCTTCGGGGAAGCTGCAGAGTGCAGCCTGCCTTAGCCTGAGCTCTGTGTCTGCCAGACTCTTGGGTTTAGACGTATTTTGAAGCCCAGTAGTTGAGGTCAGTAGCTCACACATGGGGTCTGACGAGGTATGACATCACATTCCCTAGGGAAGGGGGAGTGTACTGTAAGTTCTGGTCACAGCAAAACATGTTACTAATGAAGCAAACCAAGCAAGTGTGTGGAATCCAAAGCTACGTGACACATGTGTACTTCTTAGCATATTATTTTTCACTTGTAATTAAACTTTTTGTTCTGAGGTACACTCATGCACTGCATAATAACATTTTGTTCAGCATATACCATGGTGGTCCCAAAAGATTCTAGGTGTGTAGCAGGCTGTGCCATCTTTGTGTAAGTGCATTGTGATGTTCACACAACAACGAGATTGCCTAATGGCACATTTCTTGGAACATGTCCGTGTCGGGATGCACGACTGTTCTCATAGAGTCATGTGCAGTTGTAAGAAATAATATAGAGAGATCCCCAGTACCCTTTATTCATTTATCCCCAATGGCATCATCCCGCAAAACTCTAGTGCGTTGTCATGACCCGGATAGTGTCGGGATGCACGACTGTTCTCATAGGGTCATGTGCAGTTGTAAGAAATAATATAGAGAGATCCCCAGTACCCTGTATTCATTTATCCCCAATGGCATCATCCCGCAAAACTCTAGTGCGTTGTCATGACCCGGATACTGAGGGTCACTCGGTGAAGAGACAATCCTCCTATGTCCTTTTATGGCTTCAGCCACTCCCCTCCCACCCTGCCCCATGCCTGACCCCTGGTGACAACTACCCTGTACTTCATCTCTATTATTTTGTCATTTCAAGAGTGTTGTACAGATGGAATCACACAGTCTGTAACTTTTGGAATTGGTTTTTTCACTCAGCACTTTTATGGAGATTCATCCAGAGTGTTATGTGTATCCATAGTTTGCTCCTTTTTATTGCTAAGTAGAATTCCACGGTACGGATAGACCACAGTTATTTAACCATTCATTCATTGAAGGGCATCTGGACTGTTTCCATTTTGGAGCTGTGTGACATAATAAGAAATATATACTCTGTCTCTCCCTCCCGCCCCTTTCTTGGCACTTAGCTCCTAAAACTCTTGGAATCTCAGAAAGTGTAAATGTTTTTCTGTATGCTAATGAGATGACTGATGGTTGGGGGCTCCTGGGCAGCCTCAGGATTGGGGCTGGTTGACAGGGGATTAGAGGGTGGGAACCTCCAGCCCCACCCCTGCCTTGACCCCTGGGGAGGAGAGAGGGGCTGAAGGTTGGACTGATCACCAATGGCCAGTGTTACAACCAATGATGCAACTGTGTAATGAAGCCTCCATAAAACCCAAAAGGATAGAGTTCAGAGAGCTTCCAGGGTACTGAACCCTGGAGGTCCTGGGAGGGTGACATGGCCCAGAGACGACATGTGAGCTCCAAGTCCCTTCCCATACCTTGCCCTGTGAATCTCTTCCATCTGTTTGTTTCTGAGTTGTATCCGTCTGTAATAAATGGGTAAATATAAGTAAAGTGTTTCCCTGAGTTCTGTGAGCCACTCCAGCAAATGATTGAACCCTGAGAGGGGTTGTGGGAACCTCTGATTGGTAGACAAGTTGGACAGAAGTTTTGGGTAACGTGGGGGCCCACGACTTGCAATCGGCATNGGCTGTGATGCCATCAGCCGGGCAGCTGTGACTCACTGTGGCCTCCAGACCCGTGCACTTGGAAAGAAGAGGCTGCTCAGTAGGGTCAGGACTCAAGGGGCTGTGAGGACTGGAATGCGCTGTCCTTCAGTGGGGGCTGCTGGTGTCTGAGGTGGGGACCCGAGCCCTGCCCGGTTCTGGTGGGTGGGAGGAAGGGCACCTGCATCTCTCTAAGTTTCTACTCTTACAGGCATTTATTAAGTTTCTTCTTTCACCTTCATTGAGAAAATTATAGGAGGAAGGCAGGTTGGGTTGACGTTTGCAGAGAGCGCGTGAGGCCCGCCCTGCCTGCCTTACCACCTGCTCCCCCAGCTCTTTCCAGAAACCTCTGCCCCTCCCCTCTGTGCCTCGGTCCCAGCAGCGCCACAGCCTGTGCCATTCTTCCCCCAGGCTTGTTCCCTGATTCCCACCTCTACCTACTGAGGTCCCGCGTGTTCTTTAAGATTCTCCCAGAAGTGCCGCCTCCTATTGAAACCTTCCGTAGAGCTCTTCCCCCAACTCTGAACAAGCGTTTTCGTGTAATTAAACTTTTACATGGCTACTGTGGAGAGCGTGAAAGATGAAACTGTAGAGGGAGAAAGATTTCCTAGCTCCAGCATAGTAGAATTCTGTAAGTCTGTAATTTCATAATTCAATCCAGAGATGTGTCTGATGTTTCGTATGAAATTGGAAACTGTCATATTGTTCTGTACAGTGTAAACAGGGAGATGGTCAATGTGTGATTTCACAGATCACACGGTTTATTGTCATACACAGAGGATGTTTTTCTCAGGCTCACGGTGCATAAAGAGGGGCAGGATATCCAGAGCGATCCTCGCAGGGTACAAGCTGCTGTAACCACACAGTTCAGAACCACTCGTGTGCAGCCGCTGGGTGAGCAGGGAGGCAGGCCCCTGCCGAAAGGAAGGTGCGATCGAAGCCGGAGGTGCGCCTTTACACCAGCGGTGCTCCAGAAGCTGGCTTGACCAACGCAGGGGAGGGCATGAGGGCACCTCAGGTCCCTCGAGGCTTGAGGGTGGTGCTGGCTTTGAAGATTAGCTCCAGGCTAACGGGGATGTCCCCGTCGCCTGAGTTCTCTGTCTTTGCTCTTCGGGGAAGCTGCAGAGTGCAGCCTGCCTTAGCCTGAGCTCTGTGTCTGCCAGACTCTTGGGTTTAGACGTATTTTGAAGCCCAGTAGTTGAGGTCAGTAGCTCACACATGGGGTCTGACGAGGTATGACATCACATTCCCTAGGGAAGGGGGAGTGTACTGTAAGTTCTGGTCACAGCAAAACATGTTACTAATGAAGCAAACCAAGCAAGTGTGTGGAATCCAAAGCTACGTGACACATGTGTACTTCTTAGCATATTATTTTTCACTTGTAATTAAACTTTTTGTTCTGAGGTACACTCATGCACTGCATAATAACATTTTGTTCAGCATATACCATGGTGGTCCCAAAAGATTCTAGGTGTGTAGCAGGCTGTGCCATCTTTGTGTAAGTGCATTGTGATGTTCACACAACAACGAGATTGCCTAATGGCACATTTCTTGGAACATGTCCCTGTCGGGATGCACGACTGTTCTCATAGAGTCATGTGCAGTTGTAAGAAATAATATAGAGAGATCCCCAGTACCCTTTATTCATTTATCCCCAATGGCATCATCCCGCAAAACTCTAGTGCGTTGTCATGACCCGGATACTGAGGGTCACTCGGTGAAGAGACAATCCTCCTATGTCCTTTTATGGCTTCAGCCACTCCCCTCCCACCCTGCCCCATGCCTGACCCCTGGTGACAACTACCCTGTACTTCATCTCTATTATTTTGTCATTTCAAGAGTGTTGTACAGATGGAATCACACAGTCTGTAACTTTTGGAATTGGTTTTTTCACTCAGCACTTTTATGGAGATTCATCCAGAGTGTTATGTGTATCCATAGTTTGCTCCTTTTTATTGCTAAGTAGAATTCCACGGTACGGATAGACCACAGTTATTTAACCATTCATTCATTGAAGGGCATCTGGACTGTTTCCATTTTGGAGCTGTGTGACATAATAAGAAATATATACTCTGTCTCTCCCTCCCGCCCCTTTCTTGGCACTTAGCTCCTAAAACTCTTGGAATCTCAGAAAGTGTAAATGTTTTTCTGTATGCTAATGAGATGACTGATGGTTGGGGGCTCCTGGGCAGCCTCAGGATTGGGGCTGGTTGACAGGGGATTAGAGGGTGGGAACCTCCAGCCCCACCCCTGCCTTGACCCCTGGGGAGGAGAGAGGGGCTGAAGGTTGGACTGATCACCAATGGCCAGTGTTACAACCAATGATGCAACTGTGTAATGAAGCCTCCATAAAACCCAAAAGGATAGAGTTCAGAGAGCTTCCAGGGTACTGAACCCTGGAGGTCCTGGGAGGGTGACATGGCCCAGAGACGACATGTGAGCTCCAAGTCCCTTCCCATACCTTGCCCTGTGAATCTCTTCCATCTGTTTGTTTCTGAGTTGTATCCGTCTGTAATAAATGGGTAAATATAAGTAAAGTGTTTCCCTGAGTTCTGTGAGCCACTCCAGCAAATGATTGAACCCTGAGAGGGGTTGTGGGAACCTCTGATTGGTAGACAAGTTGGACAGAAGTTTTGGGTAACGTGGGGGCCCACGACTTGCAATCGGCATCTGAAATGGGGGCAGTCTTGTGGGACTGAGTCCCTAGCCTCTGGGATCTGATGCTGTCTCTGGATGGATAGTGTCAGGATGGAACTGCACTGTAGGACACCCAGCTGGTGCTGGAGATGGCTCCATGCGAGAAACCCTCACACACTGGCTCGTAGAAGTAGTCTGTGTTGAGTGTGAGTAAGAGAAAGAGAAGCAGCTGCTTTCTTATCTCACAGGCTATTACAAATAAAGTTTGTGTGCACGTTTTTGTGGGAACATAGTTTTCATTTCTCTTGGATAAATGTCCAGGAGTGTGGCTCCTGGGCCATGTGGCAGTTGCATGTTTAGTTTTTATTTTATTTTATTAAGAATATTCATGAGATACAAAGCTTATTGTCACCCATTGTGCCCATGATGTGAGGGCCAGATTCATACTGGGGGCCTACCCATTACCACAAATTACACTTGTACCCTGTTTCCCTGCCTAATTATCCCCCAACCTCCCTCCCGCTCCCCCTCTCCTGCCCACTCCTTTTGTAGCCCTAGGAATGTCCCCTCCCTCTGTTGGATCACGGCACCGCTGTGGTCTTTCTTTCCTGCCTTCCTTTCTCTCTTAGCT
>NW_007735846.1:77375-78672 GCF_000696425.1 Galeopterus variegatus
GTTTTACAGGGTGTTTGTTTGTTTGTTTGTTTGTTTACTATTGCGTGTTGAGAGTTCTCTGTCTACTCTGGCGACCAGTCCTTGTCAGCTGCGTGGTTTGCAGGGTACTCTCCCGCTCTGCAGCTTGGTTCTTTGTCCTCTCAATAGAGTCTTTCTCTGGGCAGAAATTTTTTGTTTTGGTGGAGTCCAACTTATGAGTATTTCCTTTTATGGTACCAATTTTAACAGCTAACTTTGCCTAGCCGTAGGTCCTGAATATTTTCTTCTATATTATTTCTAAAAGTTTTCCAGTTTTACATTTTACTCATAAGTCCAGGATCCGCTGTGAGCTGATTTTCAGGTCGAGGTTCATTTTTTTGCCTGTGGATGTCTAGCTGCTTCAGCACCACATTGAAAAAGCTGCCTTTCCTCCATGGAATTACTTTTGCATCTTTGTCAGAAATCAGGTGGGTGCATGTGTGTGGGCCTGCTTCTGGGTGTTCTGTTCCATCGATCTCTGCCGGTGCCACACAGCCTTGGTTCTCGACTGTGAGATAAGCCTTGATGTGCTTTCTTGGTGTGGAGTCCATGCCAGCAGCTTGAGGGTCTCGTTTGGCTTCTCTGTGGCATTTTGGAGCACTCACTTCCTTGCCTTACGGTGTATGGGTGTGTCTGCACAGCCCCACCCTTGTCAAGCACTCAGTAAGTACTCGCTGCGGGAGTGAAGGCTATGTCACCTTTATTTTCCCTTGAGAAAGAACCAGAGCATTATTTAAAAATCTCTGGGTGAGGAATTTCCAACTCTGTAAATGATTATGGGACAGAGAACACAAACCAGTCGTTCCACTCTAGGTCAAGTTTTCTTGATGACTGTGGGTCATAAAGTCACCCTGTTTGGTTAGTGATATGCAAAGCTGCTTCTGTTCCTCAACTTCCTGGACTTCAGCCAGGTTCCTCGCCAGGCTGTGCAACACCGCTGCCCCTGCGAGCTGAACGCCGCCTCCTCTTTCCTTGTTCCCCGTGGGGTCTCACCCATGGCACTATGGTGCTAGGTGGCCTCTCAGGGCAGGGGTTGCCCTCCAGTGTGGCTTTGGGGTGGCCAGGCGCTGTATAAGCGCCCAGTCGGTTTGCAAGATCCAAGCATTTCTCTCCGTCCCCAACGCAGCCTTCCCTGGAGGATGGGAGTCTTTCCTAATGCGGAGGAAAGCACTGCCATGTGGTCTCTACAAGCATTCGAATGTGAATTTTAGTGAAATGGACACTGTTCAAGTTGCTTCTCTTAAGAATAATTATACTATAGACAGCACATATTTCTGAA
>NW_007735846.1:79091-80269 GCF_000696425.1 Galeopterus variegatus
GACACTGTTCAAGTTGCTTCTCTTAAGAATAATTATACTATAGACAGCACATATTTCTGAATAATTTAGAATTTCACTAGGCAATTAACTGCATCAAGTTTGTAGCATTGTTTATATGGAATAAATAGAAAAAAATTCTCTTCAAAATTTACGTTTGATTTTGGGGATATGTCAAATTTACATGCTATAAGTCATGCTATTGATGTAATATGATTTAGGTTTACTTTTATCCTCAATTGCAGAATCAAGAGTCAGAGAAATGAAGATGCTTAGAAAATACTGCTGGTATTATCTATTTCCTGAGGATACTTTCTTGGTATTTCTCTGACTCAAGTGAGTGTACACTGAGCCTACCTCTCACGCATTGAGTGGTGTGATTATGAGCCAAATAAGCACTTTTGTTGGTTTTTTCCCTTAGCAGTCAAAAGTTATTTGGCATTGAAAAGACACCAAAGACATATATATATGTGTATGTATGTATGTATGTATATGTTCCATGTATAGTTACACAGCCCAACAGAAGGTCTGCTTTTGAGCAGTCTGTCAAGCAGCACTTGACTTTCTGACCTAAGGATGAGCTCCAGAGACAGGAGAGACCCTGAGCCCTCCCGGGACACCTGTCCTCGTGGTCCATTTGTCCAGGCTGGCTAATTCTTTTACTGAAAGAACAATCGCGTGGGTTGGCTGGTTCTCATGCGTTCCCTCACGTTGCACATCTTTCTCGTGACCTGCAACAGTTTTACTGGACGAGGGGCCCTAGGCTGTGGGCCGTTCATCAGACAGCTGGTGCTTGAATACAGACGCTCTTTATCTTTGGGTGTGAGGTGAGCTCCCAAACACAGGCAAAGCCATGTTTATCAAACACGTATTTGTGTCGATTATTTAATTCTAAACAGTTGGGGTAGACCCTCGTCAGTTGTTTTCCATCATACGTGGCTGCATCTCCCTGGGGGGAGGTGAAGAGCGAGCTGACTGGGAGAGCTGAGGGCACAGTTTGGGGGAACAGGTGGAGGCGTGTCAGGGCACCAGGCATTTCTCGTGGGACTGTCACATGACCATGGTGGGGGTAGGCATGAGACTGGGTTGTGAGTGTTTGATCCTCTGTGTTTGTTCACGAGGATAGCTACAATTGTTTTTTCTAAATGAGAGAAACAAAATCATTGCTGAAAATTCCTCCG
>NW_007735846.1:81492-86713 GCF_000696425.1 Galeopterus variegatus
TGTCATCTTTATTTTCCCTTGGGAAAGAGCCATAATGTTATTTTGGGTTTATTTGTAAACAAAGTCACTCTCTGGGCTACCTAAGTAAAGAGGCCCGGATGTCATCTAACCCCACGGAAGTAGCACAGGTGGGCTTGCTGGAGAAATCACTCCTGAGTATCTGCTTAGAGCGGGGTTTCTCCATTGACATTTTAGGCTGGATGATTCTCTGTGGAGGGGCTGTCCTGTGCCTTGTAAGATGTGTAACAGCATCCCTAGCTTCTCCCCCGCCCACCACCATTTGTGACAATCAAAAATGTCTCCAGACATTGTCCAATGTCTTTGGTGGGAGGAGCAAAATTGCCCCCAGTTGAGAACTGTGGGCTTCGACAGATAAGCAGATACAGAAGCTGAGAAGGAAATCTCTCCTTCCAAGTCACTGGTGCTTTGGAGGGAAGAGCTGTGGTCTGACCCAGACAAGCACGTGGTGTTGTTGACATGCACTGGCCATTGACAACAGAGTTAGTTCTTTGCTCTTGAAGGGTGTGTTTGATGCGATTGTGAGGTGGCTGTACAAGGTTTGTTGTAGCACCTCGTGAAAACTCGCCTCTCCCTTCTTAGCACATCTGAGTTCACATCTTACGCCTCAGCCATCATGAAGTCTAGAGCTTTGCTGATTTCCTGCTTTCTGAAGGGTAGGCTGGGCTGCATTTTCTAGCTCAGCAAAGAGGAGAAGGTGGTGCTGTGTGTTCACCGTGGCTCTCATCCTCTGGCGAATGCCCTTAAAAGTGCCGTTTAAAACGTAGACATTCGAATCCTTCTCTGCAGGAGTCCTGCAGTGCTTGGAGCAGCTTTCCGACAAGTTGCATCTTGTCCAGCCGCTCTCATGGCGGTGATGAAAGGCATCATACGAGGGCATGCCGAGGATCTGACCCTTCAGCCCAGCAAGGCTCTACCCTGGCTGCCCATCAGGACCCTGGGGAGCCTCTTAAGATTCCCGTGCCCTGTCCACACCCAGGCCATCACATCCGAACCTCGCTGTGTTCTATAACTTCCCAGGTGATTTTAGTTCAGCAGCAGCCTGCAATCTCCTGCCATGAGGTGATGTGTTTGCAGCATCTCCTGCCCAGGAGAGGTGCGGGGGTGGTTAGCTTAATGAAGGGAAAATAAGAGTTTCCCAAACTGGTGTTTTGTGAAGATGAGGCCTCAGAATGACTTGTTTGGACAAATGACCTCTTTCCATCAAAGCTGAGGCCCCAGGCAATTTAGCTACAATATATAATTACTCTAGTGAGTTAGTGAATTCCAAGTCTCCAGTTTTATATTTCTGTGACTACAGAAGTTGTAAAGGACAGTAACTATATGGCTTCCTGTCCATTAATTATAGTTTCCCTAAAACAAAGCAGAGGCCAGGCCCTAGCACACGCATGAAGGTGGCCTTTGTCTGCGGTTAACTTGAACCTGCCACTCATCAAAGATGACTCCCCTCCTCTCTGCCACCTCAGTGTTTTCCCCTCTTTTATCTGTTTTCCCTTTTGGTCACCTAAAGAGCACCCTTTCCTAGCTGTCGTGGGAGATCATGCTGATTCTGTGTGGCTGTTCTTCCAGGCCGCTGGCAGGCGGAATGCAATGGGTCAGGGGCCCTTGTTCGCATGTGGTCAGTGTCTGCACCGTCCCTCCTGCCTTCCTCTTTGGAGCCATCCCGTTCAAGGGCCAGGGTTTTGTTTTGTTCAAGTGTGCGTTATCTCTGATGATTCCTCTAGTGGGGTAGGGGTGGGAATTGAAAGAAAGCAGAGGATGAAGCCTGGGGAACTGATCGATTGAAGGGCCAGCTCACAGCTACTGGCAGAGGGTTTCCTGGGTGCCAGGTGGCATCCAGCGCTCCCAGTGCCTGAGCTGTGTCACCTCAAAGTAACCCAGAGAGCTGGGTGGGGCAGACCCACTTCTAGCTGAGAAAATTGAATCTCAGGGAGAATAAGTAATTTGCCCCAGGTCACACTACTTATAAATGGCCTTTGAGACGGGACCTTGTACCAGCGGGTAACATTGACTAAGCAAGTACTTTATTATTTTAACCAAAATGCCTTTCCCTTTCCAGAAGAGAAATGGGGAAATTCAGGGGTATACGTGTGAAATGTATAAATGTGCCTACTATTATATATTAAGGCTGCTTGTGTACAAAATAAAGAAACAAAGAAGATAAAGAATTGAATCCTCCTCATTTTTTAATTGTGTGTCCCATAAGCAGTCTGGCCACAGCTACTTCCGTGGACAAACCATATTTCACCTACTCTGCCATCGATTAAAAGGTACATCACTAAGAGAAAATAAAACATGCTGCCAATTAAATTATGACATGCCATAGATCATAACATGCAATCTACTTAAGAGATGTTAAAGTGCGACAACGTATATCTTAAAATCGATAAAATATGGTATGTATATATTTTAAAAGTTTCCTTGGGCAAGCCCTGTTATGTCTCATGCCCACAGTACTTTCTCCCTGAGTGGGAACTGAGGAAGCCTGAGGGGTTTGAAACGTTCCTAGAGTGATTTGTTGCCATGTCGGGCTGCAGATGACTTCCTCTAGCACCGTTCTGGAATATTCCTGTAGGCTGTCCTGAAAATGTCCTGTGTTTGTTGTAACTCTTTGTACTCTCTTCTAGTGGGTGGTGAAGTCCTGGGAGGCAGGACATTCCCATATGAGAGGCTGGGGCTGTCCTTTCATCTTAAAAACAACAAACTAAGTAGCGTGGCTGATGTCCATTATACACTGTCTTGTTGGGTTCTTGCACCAGGCTGTATTTTGACATTTAGTAAAACTGTGTTTGTTGTAACTCTTTGTACTCTCTTCTAGTGGGTGGTGAAGTCCTGGGAGGCAGGATATTCCCATATGAGAGGCTGGGGCTGTCCTTTCATCTTAAAAACAACAAACTAAACTTAGTAGCGTGGCTGATGTCCATTATACACTGTCTTGTTGGGTTCTTGCACCAGGCTGTATTTTGACATTTAGTAAAGAGAACAGACAGGGAAGTTTAAGGATGGGTTTGGAGAAAGCACTAAGCTTCCTATGGTGATGTCATGCTGTGCCTGTATTTGAAGGTTGGGGCTCGTTTAAACGGCTTCTGGAATGTTCACCACCACTGCGTTGGCAGCATGAGGGGAACCAGGGCTGGCAGGCAGGGCGGATGTTGCCAGAGCTCAGCAGAACCTACCTGACGGCAGGTGAAGGGAAGCCACTGAAGACACCACGCTGGGGACTAGTGAGCTTCTGGGGCGTCTCCTTCAATTTCCTCAGCACTGGGAGGGTGACTGAGGGGGTCAGATACTAAATGATGAGGGGCAAACGTGAGCACTGCCCTCGAGCCCCACGACACACGCAGCCGAGACAAGAGCACTCGATATTTCAGAGCTGCTCAAGGACGGGGGACCACGCTAGGCTCCATAACCAACTGCAGGACACACTGCCGCTAAATCAAGGAGGCCACAGCCCATCTGACCCCTGGCTCCACCTGACCATGGGCTTGCTTTTTGGTCTGTTGCTTTTTTGGGCCATTTCAGCATGATAAAGGAAAAGTGAGTGTTTTGGTGGCCGTCATATAAATCTTCCTGGAGCAAGTTGGTCTAAAAGAATAAACATATTTTTTCATTTTTCCTATTTCTTCTTCAATACTATTCAAGAAACAACAGTTTAGTCAAAAGTTTTGTGGCTAACATCATTTCCCTCTGAAAATGTTTTGCCTGGTCTCCATTTCCACACCAAAAAGGCTTCCCTTCCTCTTGGCAGCTGTGCAGCATAGTGGGTGTCAAGTCACTGGAAAGCTTAGGAGCCTGTTTCCACCTAGGCTCTGAGCTTACTAGTGCAGTTTTTAAAAGATAACTTTATGCATTAACCATATACTACAAGGCAATAGCCTTATTGTAAAGTTACTCTATATACTAATAATAATTCTTTGGATTTATGGGTATTACAGATGTATTTTATTCCCAGTTTACATATAGTAGGACATGCAAAGGATGCATAAACTTGTGATTTCTGTCTTCTCTTGCAAAATCATTTTTTATAGGTATTTTTAAAAACGTGAAGCCCTTTGGGTTTATAGCATGATCTTTGAGTGGTGTTCTTTGATATTTTGAGACGTGTTGGCCATTAAATGCAAATAATTAAAAAACTATCGATGGGGAGATTTGGAGGTCTGGTAGATCCCATGTAATTAGCAGAGGATGAAGGCCTGGCTTTTTTTCTGGCTTTTAGAATAGAAGGTAGAGCTGCTTTTTTTTCAGAGTTTCCTCCCTTTTCTCCACACAGTACACAGTTTTGGACAAGCACTGCCTTTTAGAATGAAGCTAGACCTATCTGCTGCATTTATAAGGCATTGCTTTGAGAGCTGGAAGGGAGGCTCACGGGGTTCTTGGCTAACTTCCACCCTGCAGCATGTGTAACATATATCCGCACACTAGGCTCCACACAGTGAAGGACCACAAATTAAAACCCTGAGCAGCAGATACTGTGTTGGAGCAAGAGTCCACGGAACTCGCAGAAGACACCACAGAAGTCTGGAGCCACTGTGTTTTGGTGCATGTCCCACATTCATCTAGAAAACATACCCTGAGACTTGGGGAGCTCAGGGGTGAGGGCACTAACAGGGAGCAGGCAGGGGGCCACTCCACCAGAAAGCACGTGCGTGTGTGTGCATGTGTGTGCACTGCATGTGCGGTGGGTGAGAGGCAGTGCAGAAGGTGTTCCGCTAGAATATTAGTGCTTTCCCCTAAGATTTCCTACTTATATCCACGGTGTTTATAAGAGGTCTTACACTGCCTGGGATGTTTTTTTCCGTGTTATTAAGAAAGCATTTTTCAGAGCTCAGCCTCAACATGTCTGTCTTGCATTCTGAGACGTCACAGTGATTCAAGAACTGACAAGTTTAGGGAGAACATCAAAGCAGCACTGACCGATCACCACAACCCTCTCTGTGTCTACGTGCTAACACAAAGACGGTTGCCACAAGTATCTGTGTTAAAGGGATTGTGAAGAGGAAATAAGAGTAATACTTCTTTTAATTTTAATTTAATTTAATTTAATTTTGACCGGTAAGGGGATCACAACCCTCGGCACAGTGTTGTCTGCACCACGCTCAGCCAGTGAGCGCACCGGCCATCCCTATTTAGGATCCGAACCCACGGCCTTGGCGCTACCAGCACCGCACTCTACCGAGTGAGCCACGGGGCCGGCCCTTTATTT
>NW_007735846.1:87301-88782 GCF_000696425.1 Galeopterus variegatus
AACCCTCGGCACAGTGTTGTCTGCACCACGCTCAGCCAGTGAGCGCACCGGCCATCCCTATTTAGGATCCGAACCCACGGCCTTGGCGCTACCAGCACCGCACTCTACCGAGTGAGCCACGGGGCCGGCCCTTTATTTTTATTTTTAATTGATTATGCATATTCATGGAGTACAAAGCTGACTGTCAACACCTGTGTCCAAGATGTGATGATCAGATGGATACTGTCAGCACGCCCATTACCACAAATTGCCATTATTCCCCATGTCCCCCACCCAAACCCTCCCCAACTCCCTCAAGAGTAACATTTCTTCTCTCACGATAACTAGAACAACTTTCTCCCAGTAAAACATGTTAATGTCTCCTCCAGCCTCTTCTGCTGAGTGAGGTTGGAGGCAAAAGTCTTAGAACTGGTTAGTAAAGAAATAGTTGTATATTTCTGTTTTTACTCACTTCTCTTTATCTGGGTTGTTTTTCCACTAACCAAAGTCTAGTCTTGAGAACTCTCTTACTCACACGGGTTTAGAGAAGCAAGAACCTGAGTAAGCCACATCATGTGCACGCACTGGTTTTATTTGCACTTACAGCCCATGAGGTGCAGACGGCCCGAGGAGTTTGAGGAACTTGGTCTCAGATACTTCCCATCAGGAGGATGTGGCCACTGGACTGCAGGGACTGCGTGTTCCTCACTGCTGTATCCATATGCCCCAGCATAGTACCTGGGATGAGGTAGTTGCTCTTGTATTTGTTGAATAGAATTGAAAAGCGAACATCAAACCAGATCATTTTCCTTGTGGTCTTCTTACCACAGATTTGGTGTTTGTTCCACAAAACAACCCTAAACCATCTCCTTTTACACTGGACAGCACCAGAGCTCAGATGGTTAAGGGCCCCACTTCATGCAGGCAGATACTTCGTCATGGTGAACATTCTGAGGTGGGATGAATGGAAGGGGTTCAAGGGTTGTGTGCATGAAGTCTGAGGTCTGGACGACAGGACTCTGGTTAATTACAGTGGTGCTAGTTACCCAGGAAGACTTGTGCTTGGCTGTCCCTTTCCCTGCCTTCCATGTAGAATTAATGAAAACATTCTTCTTTCAGTGTTCATCCATGTTTTTGTTTCGGCTTCTGCTTTCCTAACTGCAAATGAACTGCTTATAATAGCAAGTACCTTTTATTTCCATTGTTAATAACACTTGAGAAATTTTAAAGGATGTGTTTCAATTGGATTCATCAATAGAAGGAACTAGCTGCTTTTTCAGGGCAAAAATTATGTGAATGGCAACAGCAAACTGTGCAACTAAGTAAAAGATTACGGGATGGACAATAAGTGGAATAACTGCTAAATAGGAAACTGCAGCTAAGTGCCAGCTCACGCACACACAAGCCAGGAAGGACGTGAGTGGAGTAAGGAAACAAAACCGATTTACTTTTGTGCCACGCACTAGACTTGCTTATCAGTTAATGGATATGGTAAATAACCG
>NW_007735846.1:89357-90697 GCF_000696425.1 Galeopterus variegatus
ACACAAGCCAGGAAGGACGTGAGTGGAGTAAGGAAACAAAACCGATTTACTTTTGTGCCACGCACTAGACTTGCTTATCAGTTAATGGATATGGTAAATAACCGTGTGCTTGCTGTTTGGGAGTGTACTCTCAGTGCACTTGGTGGCTGTCCAGGAGCTCATCAAATCAAGTTAATGGAGAGTTAAATGGCTCTCGAAACAAGCTGGCTTGAGGCAGCTGGAAGCCGGGGCCTGTGTGTGCCTGGCTTGGCCTGGCCACGGGTGGGCCTTCTCTGGCAGGAGACCTCATTTTTTGCAGGGAAGAGTAGGTCTAAGGGGCAGCTGTTCAAAAACGGTTACCTGTGTCTTCTGGGGAGTGCCAGCTTCCCTCAAGCCTGTGCAGAGTGGCCTTTGTTTTCTCAGGAGCCCCAGGGCAGTGCAGCGACACCACGCTTTGCTACGAACCAAGCCTGATGATCTTCATAGAGGCAGAGCCATTTCTAAACAGGACAAACAATCCCAGTTTGGCGGGAGTATTTAAGCAGATGGGAAGCATATTTGATTAAATTTTTTTTTTTTTATCATGGAGACTTTCAAACTTGTGCAGCATTTGAGAGAGTAGTAGAGTGAACCTCCAAATAGCCGTCACCCGCCCCAGCCACCGCCGGCATTTTGCGGTCCTGTCTGATCTCTTCCTGTCTCATCCTCCCGTCCTTTACACTGACCATTTTAAAGAAAATCTCAAGTATTCACACACACGTTACTTAGTACTTCTGAATTCCTTATTTTTCAAACGGAAAATGTAGAGTATACACTAACAAGCTGAAGGAGTCCATAATTTATAGTTTCCCTTAACAAAGCTCACCAAACCGCGGCTTTACAGGGGGACATGGACAGAGGCAAGGATAGCCTGGGTTCTAAAGTGCACACGCCACTCACTTACCTGCAGGCTCTGACTTTTACTTTGAGATTGGCACTAGAAGTTATTAGTGTTATTTTTCCACTTAACACAATTAAAACTGTGTTAACAGTTGCTTTAAGTTAAGACAATTTGGGAAATTTGAATGAGTTACTTTATCAATTTGGGAAAATTGAAAAAGTTACTTTTAACGGCTTTGTGTGGAGCCCAGAGCTGGAGAAGGTATCTAACCTTGATCCGTTGATATTTTCCTGTTCTTTAGTACAGAACATTGCTCTAGCAGTTTAGCAAGGCTTAAACAGTATTTTAAAATATATATCTACATGCAAATATGTAACATACAGAAGTGAATTGACAAGTGTAATCACACATCACTGGTCTATTATGTTTTAGAGTCATTTTTCTTTTCTTTTTTTTTTTTTTTTTTTGCATAGTTCTCTCT
>NW_007735846.1:91453-100031 GCF_000696425.1 Galeopterus variegatus
TTTTTTTTTTTTTTTTTTTTTTTTTTTTTTGCATAGTTCTCTCTTCCCCAGTACAGTATAGATCCAGTCCTAAGCATAGCAGGTCTTCGTACCACAGATGGGTGTATTAGTTATCTACGGATTCTGTTGAAACTACACAAACTCACAGCAACACAAACTTACCATCTCACAGTGCAGTTGACCCGTGAGCGACATGGGTTTGAACTTCCCGTGTCTACTTACACATCAATTTTTTTCAACCAACCACAGATGGCAAATACAGTTTTCGTGCAATGTGGGACCTGCATATACGGACGGATGGCTTTTCATGTCAGTGGGACCCCACGAGACTTGAGCATCCATGAATTTTGGTGTGAGGGTGGGAGTCCTAGAACCAGTTTCCCACAGATACAGAGGGACGCAGGTACTGCAGTAGTGCAAAAATCTGACCTATGTCTTACCAGGCTAAAAGGAAGGTTTCGGCAGGACCACGTTCCTCTCTGGAAGCTCTAGGGAAGAATCCATCTGCAGCTTCCAGAGGCCATTTCCATTGCGTGGCTGGACCTCTTCCTCCATTTTCTTTTTTTTTTTTCCCCCCTTTTTGTCTTTTTTCGTGACCGGTAACGGGATCCCAACCCTTGGTGTCGCGCCCGCACCGCGCTCAACCAGTGAGCGGACCGGCCTCTATATGGGATCCGAACCCTCGGCGAGTGCGCCACTGGGCTGGCCCTCTTCCTCCATTTTCAAAGTCAGCAGTGGCAGGCTCACTGCTCTTTCTCTGGTTCTCTCTCCTGACTCCCTCTTCCATTTTTAAGAATCCTGTAATTACATTGGGCACACCTGGATAATCCATGATAATCTCCCTATTTTAAGGTTAGCTGATTAGCAACCTAAATTCCCTTTGCCATATAGCATGACACTGTCACATATTTTGTGGGTTAAAGACGTGGACATTTGGGGTGGGGGGCATTATTCTCCTACCACAGTAGGAAAACAAATTGCAGAGCTGGTGAGATGAGAGCTCCTTTATTCCTTCTTACACTTGTGTAGTTGGGGAACGGAGGCCTGAGGCATGACATTGTGCACCACTGGGTGCTAGACACTTCCAGATCTTCATCTAAACTTCACGACAACCCTTTGAAGTGGGCATTTTTATATTCCTACTTTAAAGATAAGGAAACGAGGCTGGAAGTGGTTAACAACCTGCTAGGTCACAAAGCTCAGAAGCAACAGACAGCTGAGCCTCACACCCGGGACCGCCCCCTGCCCACACCCACCATGCTGTGTCCACGCTTGCTATGGGCATGCAGTTAGCTGTCAGGGCTCCAGTGTCCTGTCTGCTATTTTTCTATGCAACCATTCTGCCAGCTCACATTTTCATCCAGTGACGTGAGTAATAATGCATTTTCCAGAACTACTTCTTTGAAAGATTTAAGTGTCATTGGTGTTATCAAACCTTTTTAATTTTTGCAACTCCTGATTTCCTTCTTTAAGGGACACTATTTTTTTCCATCCTCTTGGAGCATGATTTTATTGTAAGTTGTCCAGTTAAAATGCATCAGGGGATTTATGTGGGAATTCTAAGATAAAAACTTCACCTGATTTTCATCCCTCACCCTGCCTCCTGCTGCTGCTTATGATTGAATCCCATATTTTGTTCTCTTTTTGTCTTCATACCTTCTATCTGTTTTCATTTTTTCCTTTAAAAAGTTTAGATACTTTTTTTTAGATTCATAAACTTCATTTGTAACTGTCTCATGTCTGTCAAGTTTTGTGAAAAGCCACAGCAGCCCCTTCAGTAAAGGCCGCTGCACTCACCTGGTGTTTACTTCTGTTTCTTATATTTGTTGCAAAGATCTGGGCTACACTGAAGTTCTGCAAGAGGCCCTCATGCCCCCATCCCACGCTAGAAGTTCCCTTGCTCTGGGGACAATTGGAGGCCTGTGCAGGGAATGTCTGGGAGTGGGTATCCCAGAGCCAGGCTGTTGCCCCACTGGAGTTGTCTGGCTGTGGTCTTCTGTGGTCTCCACAAAATCCCACAGTCCACAGGGAGATCACAGCTGGGGAGTGGCCTGGGCTGCTGCTGCAAATGGAGCATCAGAGGAATGAATTCACCTTCTGCCTCCTGATATTTGAGAGGGCTTAAGATTTGGAGATTCTCAGTTATAAACAAAGTTCGTGACTTTAATATTTTTTATGATTTAAAAAATTATGAGCTACATTATATATAAAAAGAATGTATATTTTATGTATACATGCTATGGTTTGAATGTTTATCCCCTCTGAAACTCATGTTGAAACTTGGTCCCCAATGTAGTAGTATTAACAGGGGTCCTTTAAGAGATGATTGAATCATGAGGGTTCTACCCTCATGAATGCATGGCTTAATGGGTTAATGGGTTATTGTGGGGGTCAGTTATCATGCTGGTGGGTGTGTTATAAAAGCCAGTTTGGCACTCTCTTCTTGTCATGTGATGCTCCAATCTCCCTCCAACTCTACACAGAGTCCCCACCAAGTCCTCACCAGATGCAGCCCCTCGACCTTGGACTTCCCAGCCTCCAGAACTATAAGAAATAAATTCTTCTTTATAAATTACCCGGTGTCAGGTAGTCAGTTACAGCAGCAAGAAACAGACTAAGATGTACATATATGAATATTAGTAAAAAGAATATCCATCTTAGGAAATAGAACATTACCAGTTGGTGGGAAGATCCACATATGTCTGTCCCCCACCCTCAAGTTACCATTATCTTCAATGGTGTTAATTTTTTTCTTGCTTTTCTTTATAGTTTGCCAAATATGTATATATCCCTAAGATGTATATTGTTGAGTTTTGCTTATTTTTGAATGAGCAAAGGAATAGATTCATGCTGTAGATATTCTTGTGTGGCATACTTACATCACTTGATAGTATGTTTTTGAAATTCCTCCGTGTTGCTTTGCCTCCCACGGATTTGTCACCTGTTTTAGTCCGTTTTGTGTTGCTATAACAATACTTGAGACTGGGTAATTTATAAGGAAGAGAGGTTTATTTGGCTTACGATTCTGGGACAGCTGCATCTGGCATGGTCCTCAGGCTGCTTCTACTCATGGCGGAAAAGTGCCAGGCAGCCAGCAGGTACAAGCAGATCACATGGCGAGAGGAAGCAAGAGAGAGAAGCAAGAGAGAGAGAAGGTGCCAGGGTCCCCCAAACAATCAGCTCTCACGGGAACTAATAGAGCGAGAACTCACTCACTACCCCTCCTCCCCCATGGAGAGCATTAATCCATTCATGAGGGATCTGCCCCCATGACTCAATCAGTTTCCAACACTGCCACATTGGGGATCAAATTTCCACATGAGTTCTGGAGGCGACAACACTTCCAAACTCCATCATCACCCCTTTTCCCCTGGGTAATGGAGCCAACAAAGATTATTCAAAGCCCATCTCTTCTGAACAGTGAGAAGCCCTGAGAAAGGGTTAATCTCCCAGAACCCCTTCTCAGGGGAGAGCGAGGCATTCCTTCCATTTGGGAAATTAACCACGAATTGGGGTTCTCTTCTCTAGACCAGGAAGTTACAGGAAGAGAACATAGGTGGGGTTTTTTCTAAGTACAGTTTAACAAGTTTAACAATAGACATTCCGTAATTCAATTTTCAAGAAGTTAAGTTGATCCACCAACAAAAGCTTGATCTTAACAAACACTCCTTCTCCCTACAGCGGCTTCCCAGTATCTTTACATATCGATCAGTAACCTGTCTGTCTTTGAGCCAGCAACCTTGCTGTGTTACAATTCTTTATCTTACAACAGAGACTATATAGCCTGGGGGAAAATTCCTGTCCTTTGCAAGGTCAATATTTGAAACTGCAAGGCTTTGGAAAACCAGGGCCTGTGAAGTACGTTTGCTTTATGCATGCTCCACACCTCCGTGCTGATGTATGGAAGCTGTGGCTCATTCATTCTTTCTTCTCTCTATTATTCCATTGTCAGGATACACCACAAATTATTTATCTCTTTACTATCTTTTGGATTGTTTGTTTGCTTCCAGGTTTTTGTTATTACAAACATGTTTCTGGGAACATGCTTCACTGTATCCTGGTACCTGTGTACAATAATTTCTCTAATATATATTCCTGGGAGTAGATGTGCTGGGGCATAAAGTATGCACGTGTTCAGTTTTTATTTTTTTAATTTTTTAATTGTGATAAAATATGTATAATGTAAATTTTACCATTTTAACCATTTTTAAATGTACAGTTAAGTGGCATTAACTACATTCACATTTTTATGCTATGTCACTACCATCCATCCCCAGAGCTCTTTTAATCTTGAAAAACTGAAATTTATACCCATTAAACAACAGTTCTACACTCTCCCGTCCTCCTAGCCCCTGGCAACCACCATTCTTTCTGACTCTGAATTTTGCTACTGTAGGTACCTCTTATAATTGGACTCACACAGCATTTGTCCTTTTGTGTTTGGCTTCTTCAAGCTAGTGTGATACCCTCAATCCATGCTCAATCCATGTTGTAGCATGTGTCAGAATTTCCATCCCTTTTAAGGCTGAATAATACTACATTCTATGTAAATACCACATTTTGTTTATTCATCCACCGATGGTTTCTAGGGCTGTTTCCATCTTTGGCTACTGTGAATAATGCTGCTACAAACATGGGTGTACCAATGTCTGTTCCAGCCCCACTTTGAGTTTTTTGGGGTGTGTTCCCAGAAGTGGGATTGCTGGATCATAAGGTAGCTGTACTTGTAATTTTCTGAGGAGCTGCCATTCTGTTTTACACAGTGGCAGTACGATTTTACGTTCCCACCAGCAATGCACAAGGGTCTAATTTCTCCACATCCTTGCCAAAACGCCATTCTTTCTGACTCTGAATTTTGCTACTGTAGGTACCTCTTATAATTGGACTCACACAGCATTTGTCCTTTTGTGTTTGGCTTCTTTAAGCTAGTGTGATACCCTCAATCCATGCTCAATCCATGTTGTAGCATGTGTCAGAATTTCCATCCCTTTTAAGGCTGAATAATACTACATTCTATGTAAATACCACATTTTGTTTATTCATCCACCGATGGTTTCTAGGGCTGTTTCCATCTTTGGCTACTGTGAATAATGCTGCTACAAACATGGGTGTACCAATGTCTGTTCCAGCCCCACTTTGAGTTTTTTGGGGTGTGTTCCCAGAAGTGGGATTGCTGGATCATAAGGTAGCTGTACTTGTAATTTTCTGAGGAGCTGCCATTCTGTTTTACACAGTGGCAGTACGATTTTACGTTCCCACCAGCAATGCACAAGGGTCTAATTTCTCCACATCCTTGCCAAAACTTGTTATTTTCTGTGGTTCTGATACTGCCCATCCTAGTGGGTGTGAAGTGGTATCGCATGGTGATTTTGATTTGCATTTCTCTCATAACTAATGGTGTCAAGCATCTTTTCATGTGCTTGTTGGCCATTTGAATATATTTTTTTGAAAAATGTCTGTTCAAGGCAGTTGCATGTGTTCAGTTTTACTAGGTAATACAAATTATTTTTCAAAGTGGTTGTAACAGCTTGTATATCATCAGCTGTTCATGAGAATTTTATTTATTTCACATTCATGTCAACTTTAGTATAGTCACACTTTTAAATTTTTGCCGGTCTGCTGAATGAAATGATATATGCTTATGATTTTAGTTTGCATTTCCCTGTTGGCTTGTGAAATGGAGAGCCTCTTTCATATATTTGTGTCTAATTATGCTTCCTCTGTGAAATGCCTATTGGCATTTTTTGCCCACTTTTTTTTTTTAATTGGAATGTTTTACTTGTCCTTGTGAACAAGTTCTGGATACTAGCCCTTTATCAGTTATATGTGTCACAAACTGTCTTTTTCCAGTTTGTGGCTTATCTTTTTCACCTTTTTGTGACATCTTTTGATGAACAGAAATTTAAATTTTTACATGCTTAAATTTGTCAGTCTTTCCCTTTATGGTATATACCCCAAGGTCAAAAACATAATATCCTATAATTTAATATGTTTGCCTCTCACGATTAAGTTCTTGAGCTTAATGGGATTTATATTTACTGGGTGTGAGCAGAGAGGCAAATTCATTTTTCCCCCCATATGGATGACGGATTGTTCTAGCAACTTTCACTGATTCTTTTTTAGAGTAGTCACTCTCAACTTGGAGTGGGATATATCCCTGAATTTTCAGAGAGATTTTGTAAACTGTAGCCCTGCCATGGAGGGCGAATATTTTGTATGTTTATACATTGCAAAGGACTGCTGTTAGCCAAAACTCTTCTTCGCTCTGTTCAGAGCTAACTGGCAGCCCTCTCACGGTCAGATCTGGCAACCTGATCTTGTATTATATGCATTTTGTGTTCTGAAGGAATAAAGAGAGGTGGCTGGCAAACTTATTACAGGGTATATGACGTCAAGCGTAAGGAAGCAGCTTGCTGTGTGTAACCAGGGGGTGACAGAGCCTTTTTCTCCCATCTGCCAAGTGTTTTCTTAACCAGTTTCCCCCATGTCTTGTCTAGACTGGAGAAACTGTTTTCTGGGAGTCCTGCCTCTTCTTGTCAAATTGGGGTCATTGCCTGCCTAGCCAGGCTGTTGTGAAATTATTGAGGTGAAATACCTAAATGCTGAGGACACACGAATGCGGGCTGTTATCAGAGCCGTCAGAGTCTGCTGCTTTCTTTCCGTTCACTCCGCCTCCACTGAGCCGAGGCGTCCAGAACCTCACCCCAGGACATTGCAATGGTCCTCTGTCTCATCTCTGCCTCGGTCCCTCCTCTCTATTCAGTTCTGCACAAAGCTGCCAGGGGTCTTCTTGAAGAGGCCCCACAGTGGTCACTCCCTGGGGACTCGCTTTCTGGTGAGTGAAGTTAAACTTTTTAGCCTGGCACTAGGCCCCCTACCTCCTTGCCCAGGCCTCTTTCCACCCTTGTCTTCCATCCTGTCCCCAAGAGCCCTAGCAACCACCCTGGCCACCTGCCAGACTTGCCCTGCATGCTGTGGCCTCAGGTGGCCGCTCGTGTGCTCAGCTTATTGTGCAGCGTCCCCTCCCCTCTGGCCTCTGCTGCGGAGGCTGCCATGTCCCTCGGGAACACAGCTGGAAGTACAAGCACTTGTCACATTTGGCCTTGTTTTGTTGTTATTTGGGTCACGGTCTTGACATCTCTGCTAGACCCTCAGCTCTGTGAAGGCAGGGACTGTCTTCTGTTTACCTCTGTCACGGTACGTAGTACTGGACACAGTGAACCACTGAGTGTTAGTTGAAGGCATGAATGAGTGAATGAATGAATGAGAGACCTGCTGTATGCACCTAAAGCCAAACTGCTGAGACCAGCCATGTGGAAGATGGGACCCTTGGCATGCACGTCCTCAAGCAGGGTCATGGCCTCTCTTCCTTGTTGGCTGAGAATGCAGGGCCTTCATGGCATCACCGGTAGATTAGCTGCTGGCAAAAACACACAAAGTTGAGCAAGAATAATGCTCATGACTGTAAACAGTTCTACTCCAATCTTAAAATTCCCCATAGTTCCTGGTTGCTTTTTTTTTTTTTTATAAAGAAAACAAAATTTATTGCTTACAGTTTCTGAGGCTGGGAAGTCCAAAGTCCATCTGGTGGTGGTGACAGTGACCCAGCGGTCTCACGTTGCAAGATGGCGGAAGCAGAGAGAGCAGAGAGAGACAGACTCTCCTCTTCTGTTAAAACCTTCAGAACCACACCCCTGACCACCTGTTTTAATCCATTCACTATTGCATGGTCCTACAGTCCAATCAACCCTTCAAGTCTCCACCCTTCAATTATCCTGGTTGCTTTTTATTGACAGTGAAATATTTTACGACTGTGGTATAATAAATATGAGCAAAGAGACTCCCATTTGGAGAAAATATTAAGCAAAAATCCCAACAAACTTAATAAAAGCAAACATTTTTTTATTTTTTTTTTCCTTTTTGTCTTTTTTCGTGTCCGGCAACGGATCGCAACCCTCAGTGTCGCCCCCGTACTGGACTGGGACCAGCAACGGGATCGCAACCCTCGGTGTTGCACCCGCACCTCGCTCAGCCAGTGAGCGGGAACCGGTCTGTATGTGGGATCCGAACCCTCAGCGGGAGCGCCGCCACGCTTCGAAGTGGCGCACTGTAGCAGCGCGCCACCGGGCTGGCCCCTAAAAGCAAACATTTATAACCAAGAGGAAGAAGACTGAAACAGTTGATAGAGACATATTCTATAACTGAGGAGAAATGAAAACTCAGAACTACAGAAAAATGGCACAGATTCATATTTGCAGGAGCTGACGTACGAGATGTATATGTACTTCTGTTGGAGCTAGGGGAATTTACTGATATATTAGTAGGTTGTTCAGATTTTTTTCTAACCTTAGTTCAGGAGCTCAAGCACTTCTGTCTTTGGGGTTGAGTCACTGGATTGAGGCAAAACTTCACCTGGTTTGTAAAATGGGACTGACCCAGGATCCTTGTACCTTACAGCCAGGTGCTCCCGGCTCTTTCTCAGGGGTCCATAGTCACCTAAGAGGTTTCAATACTTCAAAGATCCTTTGAAAGCAGTTTCTCATGCACAGGGACAAACGGGGTGTCCTCTGTTAGCTCC
>NW_007735847.1:0-58111 GCF_000696425.1 Galeopterus variegatus
AAAAAAGGGGAAAGAAAGATCTACAAAACAACCAGAAAAAAAGTAACAAAATGACAGTAACAAGGGCCAACATATAACAATAACTCTAAATTTAAATGGATTAAATGCCCCAATTAAAAGACATAGAATGGCTCAATGGATTATAAAACAAGAAAACAATATGCTGCCTATAAGAAGCTCATTTTACCTACAAGGGACACCTATTGATTGAAAATGAAGGGGTGAAGGGATGGAAAAATGCATTTTATGCAAATGAAAACCAAAAAAGAGCAAGAGGAACTATACATCAGTGAAATAGACTTCAAGTCAAGAAAAGTACAAAAAATAAGGAAGGCCATTACATTATGATAAAAGGATCAGTTCAAAAAGGATGTAACATTCCAAATTTATACACACCCAACACCAGAGCACCCTATTTGTGAATGACGTGATCACACAGATAGAAAACCCTAAAGACTCCACAAAAAAATTACTACAACTAATAATGAACTCAGTAATGGCAGGATACAAAATTAACACAAAAAATCTATAGCCTTCCTATATGCCAGTGATGAAAAATCCAAAGAAGAAATGAAGAAAGCAATCCCATTCACAATAGCTACCAAAAGAATGAAATGCCCAGGAGTAAATTAAGCCAAGGAGACAAAAGAGCTTTACAATAAAAGCTATAAAAAAATTTTTTTAAAAAGAAAAATGAAGAGGAAACAATTAAATGGAAAGATATCACATGTACATGGGTTGGAAGAATTAACATCAGCAAAATGTTCATATTACTGAAAGCAATCTACACATTCAATGCAATCTCTCTCAAAATACCAATAACATTCTTCAGAGAAATAGAAAAAATGATCTTAAAATTCATATGAAAGCACAAATGACCCCATACAGCTAAAGTAACCTTGAACAAAATAAAAAAGTTGGAGACATCACACTGCCTGATTTCAAAACATGCTATGAAGCTATAGTCACCAAAACAGCATGGTACTAGCATAAAAACAGACAAATAGACCAATGGCACAGAATAGAGATCCCATAAATAAAACCACACATTTACAGCCAACTGATCTTTGACAAAGGTGCCAAGAACATGTAATGGGGAAAGAACAGCCTTTTCAATAAATGGTGTTGGGAACACTGGATATCTACATGCAGAAGACTGACATTAGACCCCTATCTCTCACCATACATAAAAATCAACTAAAAAATGGATTAAAGACTTAAATTTAACACCCCAAACTATGAAACTATTAGAAGAAAACATAGGGGAAACACTACATGAAATGAGGGTGGACAGTGCTTTTTTGAGCAAGACTACAAAAGCACAGGCAACTAAAGCAAAAATACACAATGAGACCATATCAAATAAAAAGCTTCTGTTCAGCGAGGAACACTATTAAGAAAGTGAGGAGATAAACTACAGAATGGTAGTAAGTTTTTGCAAACTACACATCAGACAAGGGGCTAACATTCAGAATATAAAAGGAGGTTAAACAACTCAACAGCAAAAAATAAAATAACCCAATTTAAAAATGGGCAAAGGAGCTGAACAGACATTTCTCGAAAGAAGACATGAAAATGTCCAACTTGTATGTAAAAAATGATAAATTTCACTAATTATCAGGGAAATGTAAAATAAGGCAATAATGAGATATTAGCATTCTAATTAAAATGGCTATTATCAAAATACTGAAAATTGCAAATGCTGATAAGGATGTGGAGAAAAGGAAACTCTATTACATTGATGGTGAGAATATACTTTGGTACAGCCATTGTGAAAAACAGTATGGAGTTTCCTCAGACACTAAAAATAGTTTTACCTTAAAGCCTATCTATCTCACTACCAGGTATATGCCCAAAAGAGATGAAATTATATCAAAAAGACACCTGTACCCCCATGTTCATAGCAACACTATGTAGAATAGCCAGCGATGGAAGCATCCTAAATGCCCATCAATGTATAAAAAACTGTGGTATATATACACAATGGAATACTGTTCATCTATTAAAAATATTTCATCATTTGCTGCAACATAGATTGAACTGAAAACCTTCAATGTAAGTAATGGAAGCATCCTAAATGCCCATCAATGTATAAAAAACTGTGGTATATATACACAATGGAATACTGTTCAGCTATTAAAAATATTTCATCATTTGCTGCAACATAGATTGAACTGAAAACCTTCAATGTAAGTGAAGTAAGTGAGGTATAGAAAAATAAATACTGTGTGATATCACTCATATGTGGAATCAAAAGAAAAAAAAAGATTCTTTTAGAAGTAAAGGGAAGAATAATGGTTACCAGAGGCTGGGTGGGGAGGGGGGCAGCAGGTAGGAGAAATGGTGGACTAAGGGGTACAAAACTACGTTATGTACCCTAAGTGAATCATTGTGCAATATATGCATGTATTGAAACTACACATCATACCCCATAAATATATACAAGTAAATGCTAAAAGAAAGAAAGTGTGGATACATTGGAAAACAATACGGTCATTCAATTTTCATAGGAAATAATGACATAGCTTGAAAACTTGAAGCTGGAAAAGGAGCCAACCATTGAAAGAGCTGTAGGAGAGAAGCTTTTAGCTATGGAATCTGCACATGCAAAGACCATGAGCTTGAGGTGCTGTGAAATGTAATGACGGCCGATACACTAGATAGCATAAGTAATTTAGAACATGCTAGAAGATTGGTGCAGCACTCATAGAACTGTTAAAGAGGAGAGATAGAAGATTGTACAGTAAAAATAATTGATAAGAAAAATACTGAAGAAGTCAAGCGGAGATTGGATCAGACTCACTTTTGCCTATAAGGATATGAGAGATATTCAATTGATGAAGGAGTTTTTTGAGGTATAGATCTTGGATTTAAACATCAGTGTTCATATTATAAGCCCTATTTACAGTAACTTATAAAACAATCTTCTGATAAAGAAAGGAGTAAAAAGATATTGTTTATACAGAAAGAGAGAACATAGTAAATTTGAATGACTTTCTTAGGAAGTATAAAGGAAATTTAAAATTTATATATTTCCAATCACCAATTGAAATGAGTGCATACATTAAACAAATATTTTTAAGTACTTTCTGAGATTAAGGGCTAGGCACTGGGAATTTGGAAAAGAAAGTAATGTAATCCCTGCCATGGTAGTTCATACTTGTGTAAGAGATAGCACAGCTAAAACCTCCATGAGATTGTAGTAGTTCCCATAAACAAAAATGTATAAATTTATCCAATAAATTATAATCACATAATAACATAAGTGTATTTATTTTATTTTCTTCCATTAATGACAAAATCTGTAGTATGTGCACTCTGGAATGTTGTACTAATAATAGTATGGAAAGTGATGCATAACCATGAATTAGCCTTCGGCTTATAATTTGCTCTGTTGACAAGCACAGAGACTGAAAATGCAGAGTGAATCATAGACATTATCTTAAATTAATGCAGCTGCCTGCTGTTATATGCAATTATTTGTATTCAGTTCCTTAATTCAGACCCACTAAAAAATGCAGAAACATATGGAGTTTTCTTTGATCATCAAGGTTTATATGTGCAATGTCAATTAACACTGAACTAATGTATGGATAGATATATATGACAGATTGTGAATTCTGATATCTTGCAAAATTGAGCATACCCTTTGCCACCCAAGGTGAAATGGTAATTAATGTCAAATGCTTTGTATGAAAATGTATCACTGTTTATCCTTGGCTGGGTCAATAATAAATTGTTATCCAAAACATTCTATGGCCTAGTAATTAAATTGTTGAATTAATTAGTTTGCAATAAAGATGTTGATATTTCTATATCAATCCATTATTATATTTTGACTTGCACTGTGAATTTCATTAAGTTATTTAAATATTTTAAAATCTTGAAAATAGGCCTACAAAATATATTCATTTCCATCTAATAATGACCTGAAGAATCTTTTCCCAACATTTTACTTTTCCTATTTTTTTCTGTCAAAATCCTCAATAGCTATACAGCAACTAGGACCAAAAATTTAAAAGCTATTTCTATGTTTCTCTTTACTTCCTTATTTCCTCTTCCCAACCAGATCCCTCCACAACATCTATTTATCGAAAACTACAAAGGTATAAGAGATAAAACAATAGTTTAAATGACTAAAAGGCAATCGATATTTTTACAAAGGAACTCTCATTATCTCTAACTCCAGAATCTTCTGTTGTTCAGTAGTACCAATTTTCAAATGGACACTAATATCTTTATATCATTAGGCACTTCAAATTTGCTATGTACAGAGTCTGAGTAAATTTTGCCCTTACCCAATAAAATACAAAAAATAAAAACAAAAAGACTGATTTCTTTTTCATATATTTTCTCTCTTAAAATCCTCAGTAGCTAAATGAAAACTAGGACCACAAATGTAAAAGCTTTTTCTATGTTTCCTGTTATTTCATCCCATTCAATTAATTAGTTGCTAAAGGGGATGAATAATATTTGAAAATGTTTACTCAAATGCCTTTTCTCTCAGTTACACATATCATTAATGCAAGCTTCAGGACTTCTTGGACACTGGTGATAGTGCCCTACCTTCAAACTTTTTCAGCTTTCAGTTTACATCTAGATTTGATTGTTAGCTTGAACTTAAACGAGAACTAATTTTTTATTTAATTATCATTTTTTGTTATAATTACTCAAGGTTCAATAATTTCCTCAAGTATTAAGTCCAAATTTGTCTACATGAATTTATTGCTACATTGGAAACCCAGTGTTTTTGCATGCTATTATTTTTAATAAAACCAGTATCTGAAAATTGATTTTCTTTTCTATGAGAATTTTTATCCTTTCACATGTTTCTTAGTCTGTAGACCATATATAGCAGAATCATTTAGGGGTAGGTTTTTTAAAAAAATAACGATTGCATTAATTTCTTAATGTTTCTGAAATAAAGTATCAAACTCAATGGCTTATAACAACACAAATATATTATGTTATAATTCTGAAGATCAGATTTCTAAAATCAAGGTCTTGGCAGGGGTATATTTTTTCAGTAGGCTTTTGGGGAGAACCTGTATCTTTGTCTTTTTCAGCTTCTAGAGGCCGCCTACATTTTTTGTCCTATCTTCTTCCATCTTCAAAGCCAGTAGTGTAACATCTTTGAATCTATTCCCCTTCCATGATCAAATCACTTTTTTCTAACTCTGCCCATCCAGCCCACCTTTTACAATGACCTCTGTGATTTCGTTGGACCCATCCAGGTTATCCAGGACCACCTCCCAGTATAAAGATAGTTAACCACATAAGCAAAGTCCTTTATCCATGTAAGGCAACACAATCGCAAGTTTCAGGGCAAAAGACATGATAGTTCTTGAAGGATCATTTATTCTATCTACTAAAATGATCCTTAGGACTTCACTTTGCATTATAGAATTAGACTCTCTGAAGTTTAAGCCCCAAATCTACAAATTAATCCTTCTGTGATCCTTAAATACTTTCCCTGTAACATTTGAAAACAATACAAAAACTTGTAGTAAACATTTAAAAGGGGAGAAGAGAACAGAGAAGGGGAATTCTGGTGGCATTCCAACACTTTGTTTCAGTTTATTTAATGCATTCCTGGCATCTGGATCTTTTCTCAAGCTGACTTTTACAAACAAAACACTCAAAACTAATTAAAGGCACTACATAAGTTGTCTTCAAACAAAATTTTCAATCATGAATCATTTTCTTCATTCTCATTTAATCTGTATTTAATCCCTTGTGGGTGTGTTGCCATACTCCTAAAATGCCACTCACTTTTATTCATTTATTTCTTTGCTCTTGATGAAATATTTTTTTAATGTGAAAAAAATATTTTAATCTTTCAATCCTAGTGTGTTTTTTTTTTTATAACTTTCTCCCAAATTCTCAGAAAAAGACAATCAGCCCTTGTGGTATTCCATCATATTTTGCCTCTACCTTTATTTGTACAACAGCATTCCTTCTCAGGGTTTTTAATAATTATATTAAATTGGAAAACTCTTAATTATCCAGGAGTTTTTTCTAGCATCCCTGGCCCCACACAAGATATATTAGAAGCTCTCCCATTCATTATGGATACCCTGTAAATAGCTTGAAAACCACTGATCTTTAAGAATGACAACCAAGTCAGCATGTTGTTGCAATAGAACATCCCAGGCCATCATCTATGCACAGAAAAAACAATTTGGCAAAAAACAAAACAAACAAACTAATCTAAAGAATCACAATTTTCAGACTACAAGTTTAAACAATAAAAAACAATAAGCTAGCTAAATGACTCATTGGAGAAAACTCTCTAAAAATTTAGGAACATATTATCTATAAAGCAGAAAGTTACTTTTAAAATGTTTAAGCCTCATGATTGCGCTCAATGTATTACAGTCAAGAAGATATTAAAATCTCCCAGTCAGTCAATATCACATTGCTGAGTGAATGAATCATGGATAGCTTCCTGCAAACTAAAGAATATTTTAATTTCCACACAAGGATTGATTTTTAGAAGACATAATCTTTTGTGCTACAATTATTAATTGTCAGAATAATTTATATTTACTAAAACTTCAACTACTTTCTCTTACAATGTTTATCAATGTTAATTTATTTGGGGAATTGAAGAGATCTTTACAAGTATCTTAATTTTGATATTGTTCCACTTATCTATTGTTGCATTAAAAAATCACCCCAAAACTTAATGACTTAAAGAAACAATATTTGTTTTACTCATGAATATACAAGCTGGGAAGAACTCAGCAGGGATCATCACTGTTTCCTTCTTCAATAGCTGGAGGCCTCAAAGGCCAGAGGCTGGGACCATCTAAATACTTGGTCAAGGACTTGGTGCTCACTGTCAATAGGGACTTTAGCATTGGCTCTCAGCCACAACACCTTCAGAGGGCTTCTCAATGTAGTCTGAAGAATGTTGATTGGGTTTTTGGTTTTGTGTCCAACCATCTTATGAAGTATAGTTAAAGCTAGAACTATTAAATATAAAGCAACCAGAAGTTGCTGCAATAGAAAAGTAAACTCTTACGAATTTCCTGACTTTCAAAAGCCAAATGATGCTAAAATTAAAAAAAGAAATTACTTTTGGACAAAATCAAATCCAAGGCCTTGTTCCCTCTCCTTGATTTAGATAGTGTAAACATAAAGCCAAGGTTATTGCTATAAAACCTTTAGCCAATAACTCGGAAATATTTAAGGCAGTGTTCATGGACAATTTCACATAGACAAAATACTGTTTCAAAATGTCCCCTAAGAATCTGAAGATGGTGTTTTGAAAATCCTCTCTTTTACATAACAGAGCTGCTTTGGATTTAAGGGCATTGCCAGCTATGGGTCAAATATGTCCCCCAAATTTCCTGTATTGGACACAATCTCCATTTGTAACAGTGTTAAGAGTGTGGACAGTCCAATTTTGATATTTGAAAGGTGAAACTTTAAAGAGGTGACTAGATTCTGAGGACTATGTTTACCTGAATGAGTTAATACATTGATGGTTTAATGGGTGGTCATGGGTGTGGTTATGATGGCTTTAAAAGACAGCAGTTGAGGAGGTTAGCTCTCTCTTGCTCAGCCCATTCTAGCCATTTGATTCCCTGTATCACTGTAGAAGAAGGACCTCACCACAGGTTTTCCCTGGACTTTGGACTTTCCAGTCTCTGAAACTGTAAGAAATAAATTTTGTTTCTTATAAATTACAAAGTTTCAGGTATTCTGTTACAAGCAAAACAAAACTAATACATTGCCCTATAGCAATTGGACAGCACTTGACTCATTTCCAAGAGATCAGTGGAAATGACTTTTGTCTAATTTTATCAAATAGAGATGAAAGGGGACATCAGAAAACTATAAGCTGAAGGCCAAATCAAGCCCCCTGAATATTTTTGTAGGTAAAGATTCATAGGCACACTGCTATACACTGTCATTTACATGTTGCCTATGGCTGGTTTTGCACTACAACTAAATATTTTTGTTTTTGCAGTTATGCAGTCTCCATATAACTGACTGTATAACTTCAAAACCAAAAAATATTTAGTTTCTGGCCCTTCACAGAAAAAAATGGTATATATTACTCTTTGATTCATACACAATCCAAACAGGTTTCAAAGAAATTGTATCAGCTGAGCATAAAGGAACAGAACAGCACAAAATAGAGGCTTTTGGACTCATATTTCTGTGTACCACAAAAAGGATGAAGAAACTAATGAATTACAAAGAAGCAGAACATTTTATATAAAAGAAAGTGTAATTCAGATGATAAAAAAAGGCTCAGGGGGTTGAGTCAAGAACTTTGGAGAATCTTTGTCAAGTTATAATTCCCAGTAGCAGTGTATTCTTTTTTTTTTTTTTTTTTTCCTTTTTATCTTTTTTACTGACCGGTAACGGGATCGCAACCCTCGGTGTCGCGCCCGTACCGGGGACCAGCAATGGGATCGCAACCCTCGGTGTTGCACTCGCACCACGCTCAGCCAGTGAGCGGGAACCGGTCTCCACATGGGATCCGAACCCTCGGCAGGAGCGCCACCGGGCCGGCCCCCAGTAGCAGTGTATTCTAACCAATTAACTGACCACATGTGTCTAAATGAATTTCAGAATTGCCATTGTCATGAACTGTAGTGTTACTCCTATATTTCTCTTTTATGTTGGGGAGTATTTATAGCAGAGATCCTATATATATTCCACCATTGTATTTTAGGTGTGTGTTTAGGAAAATACTTGTCTCTTTATATTTTATATCTTTTGAATAAAAAGGATGGTAATTAAGGAGCTGAGAAAACAGTACTGTACTGAAAAGACTCATCCACACCTGGACCTGACTTAGGTGACAAGGTCCACAAACCCCCAAGCTAAGCCTAATGATGTCACAGGATAAGACTTAGATGGGTTTAGGGAGAATGGCGAGTGTATTTTGCGTACAGGAGAAATGAGAACTTTTGTGGCCAGAGGGTAATGTGGCAAATTCAATTTTCAAAAGTAGCTACAAGAATATTTCCAATTGCACATGCTCTTCCAGACTCTGCCATGTTCCTCTGAGAAGATAGAATCTACGTCCTCTCCTTTTGAACTTGGATGGGCATTTGTAACTGCTTTGATGTGGTGAAAGTAACACTATATGATTTTCTATGCTAGGTACTAAAAAGTGATACAGGTTTCCATCTTTTGCCCTGACTCTGGACCTGGAGAGCCCTGGCAATAGCTCACACTATTTCTGTTACTTGGCCCATGTCCAGCTGCCTGCCCAAGACAAAACTCCTGGCTCAGGTTGCTAAAATATGTTATCCCAGGACATTCAGCTCCTGACTGAGGCTTGTCAAAATCTTGTTACCAAACTTTGAATTCTTGCAAAGTAATGTCTGGCTTAGTCATATTCCTTATTTTTATTTGCTCTGTCCTTTTCCTTCTTTATTTTCCTATTTCTTTCACTCTTATTCTCTGTTTTGCACCACCTGAAGAAAGTGTTAGCATATACATTTTTAGTTCAGGATCCATTTCCTAGAGAACCTAGGAAATACATAACCCTAAGTTAGAAAATACCATTGTCTTTAGAAGGCTAAAATTAGATCAATTAGCTATATATACATAGGTATCTGTATGTATATGCTTACACACATATGGATAAAATTATATTTATTAACTATAAGTGTGGAGGGATGGAGGGATAGATAAATCAGAAAATGTTGACGTAGAATAAAACTACTTGAACCAAATCCGTATACAGCTTTTTAGAATCTGTGTGACCTTCTGACCAGTTTCCTGTTTGTTGAATGATGATAATTGCAGTTTTTCACTTGAGACTTATGGAACACTGCCCACAATAAAGTAAGACCTAAAAATTATACTACATATGCAGGTTTCATATACAGCAATAAAACTGATGAGGTCATTTTTAGAATATAATATATTTAAAAAGTAATGGAATTATCTTAGTAATATACATTTTAGCTATTATAGTAAATTGATCATGAGCTAAATACATTTGCATATACTTTAACCTACTTGAAATCATATAACATACAGGTTGACTTAACTGATACATTTTTTTTAATAATTTGCTTCTCTGTATTATATTTCTCACAGGTTTATTAAACCACATGAATCAGATTTAAGGAGAAAAATACATGTAGTTATTCATTTAGTCAATGATACTAATTGCAGCTGCAAACTTAGATTTTTTTCCTAATAATCTCAATTTAATTTTTTCTAAGTATAATTTGCAAACTTAAAACTAAATTTATTTAATTAATCAGATTCTTTATTGAAGTACTTTTTCTTCTATGTCTTTGTTTTAAAAATCAGTTATTAGTTTTGATACTTTTCTCATATATTTGGTACATTTTATTTTTTAACTTTTATCCATGTTTTATTTAGCTTAAGTTATGCTATAACAAATAACCCAAGAGTATTAGTGTCTTATAAAACAAAGGTTTATTTATAACTCATATTACATACCAATTGAAGGTCAAGAGTATTTTCTTTCCATGTGTGTTCACTTTGAGAATTAGTTTAACAAAGAAGTCCCAATTTGATCTAGACTGATCTTGTAACAAATAGAAAATAATGGCAAAAAAAAAAAAAAAAGATGTCTTATAAAAAGTACACATTATGTCTGCTTACATTGAATTGACCAAGCAAGTCATGTGACCATTTCTGAGTTCAATAGGAAAAAATGTGCAATCCTCAAATGTCATCTCAATACACATAAACTTAATAATTAGTTTTATTACTTTTTTTTTTTGCAGAAAAATTCTAATTGCAATGAGGCAGTAAATACTTTTCATAATTATACTTGTATAATCTATCACTTCTCTCTATTATCACATAAAATGTATGCAATTCTTTCACTTTTTTTTTTTGCAGAAAAATTCTAATTGCAATGAGGCAGTAAATACTTTTCACAATTATACTTGTATAATCTATCACTTCTCTCTATTATCACATAAAATGTATGCAATTCTTTCTTAAAAGATACAAAGTCTCATAAAAATTCAGCATAAGCTCAGAATCCACAATCTCATGATTAGATATAGATGTCACTACTCTTAATCTGCAGGTTATCAAATTAAGAACTAATCTTGCATTAGGAAAAAGAATATATCAAACAAAAATCATAAAATTGTTAATTATCTGCTACTCCTTTCTTCTCATACCTCACTTTCTAATGCCTATTGTGAAGTTATTCTTCCTATATAATATGGATGTGGTGATGATGACAAGACATTCTGATTCATATTCAGCAGCTTATTTTAGGTGGGGTTTCTAAGTAGAATCTTACATGAATACGGTCCACTGTCCTCCTGGCCCTTAGATTGCTCCATCCCATTGGGTCTAAATTTTTAGTTCGCTGCCTTGTATGTCACAGATGGAGTACAAGACAAGTGGTGTGATATTAAAAGTTATCCATTTGCATCATATCTGGGAATATGAATGACTCACATTTTACTCTCTAAATATTGTATATTTATTTTCACACTACAACACACAGTGTACAATATACCCTTCTACACTTATTTTCCACAAAGAAGGCAACAGTACTTGTTTTTAAGAGTAGCCATTCTGGAATCCATTTCTCCTGTCAAACTGCCCTTAGAGTCTCAAAGAGCTGTGTAACATTTGATACTATAAATAAATCAAAATTACAGGTTTCAAGCATGGAAATACATTAGGATGACATTTCAGGGAAATGAGGCAATGTAGTTTTATATAATAGGCATGAGATTTAAAGCCAGAAAGCTCTAAGTTTAAATCCTGATTGTAGTATATTTTAACTATCTCTCAGAACTCTCCTGCTGTGGCTCTCGCCATTTAAGAATAGTTATTGCCCTATCTTAGACGATGTGGGTTTGGGTAAACAAAAGTAACAATTTCAACCATCTGGAACATATAAAAATTTAGCAGAGTGAGATAAAATTAAACAAGAATAAAGATACCTTAATTGTCAAAAAGCACTCCAGCTGTCTGACTGGCTGTACTAATACCATCTTCTCCTCAATATTCATATTTCATTTAGAGCTTTGCAGTTGCTCAGAGCCCAGATATTTCTATCTTCCTTACAGCACAGATAAAATTTCAGAGGTTGTATTTCCCTTATTAAGAAGCTCAATTTTCTCAGTCTTCTAGTCAGGCAATTCCAATGAAGTTTTCCAAATCTCTACTTGTAACTCCTACAGAAATTAACACTACTTCTCAGGATGGCTGCCAACTCCTCCTACTTTGGCTGGATCCCAGGTCTTACAGCTATTCCTAAGTTGCTAACAAGTGAGAAAAAGATAAAGATGCTATGATACTCTACATCAACAATATAAAGAGCAAAAACCATATGATAATTTCAAAAGAAAAAAAAAGAAAAAGCATTTGACAAAATTCAACATCCCTTCATGATAAAGACTCTCAACAAATTAGGAATAGAAAGAAGGCATATCAACACAATGAAAGCCATATGACAAACCCACTGCCAATATTATCCTAAATGGAGAAAAGCTGAAAGCTTTTCCTTTAAGAACAGGAACAAGACAAGGATGCCTGCTCTCAGCACTCCTATTTAACACAGTATTGCAAGTACTTGCCAGAGCAATTAGACAAGAGATAAAAATAAAAGGCATCCAAATAGGAAAAGATGAAGTCAAATTGTCCCTGTTCGCAGATGACATGATCCTATAAGCAGAAAACCCAGGAGACTCTAATAAAAAATTCTTAAATCTGATAAACAAATTCAGTACCCTTGTAGGATACAAAATTAATATACAAAAATAAGTAGTGTTTTTACACTCCAACAATGAATAAGCAGAAAAAGAAGTGAAGAAAGCAAGCTCATTTACAAGAGTCACTCCAAAAATAAAATACCTAGGAATCAGTCACCAAAAAAAGAAATACCTAGGAATCAGTTTAACCATGGTGGTGAAAGATCTCTACAATGAAAACTACAAATCACTGCAAAAATAAATGAGAGAGTACATCAAAAGATGGAAAGATATTCCTTGTTCATGGACTGGAAGAATCAATGTAGTGAAAATGTCCATACTACCCAAAACCATCTACAGATTCAATGTGATCCCCATCAAAATACCAATGATATTTTTCACAGAAATAGGAAAAGCAATCCTAGCATTTATAAGGAACAACAAAAGACCTTGAATAGCCAAAGCAATCCTGAGCATAAAATAAATAAAATAAATAAAGCTGGAGGAATTACACTTTCTGACTTTAAATTATATTGCAAACCTATAGTAATCAAAACAGTATGGTACTGGCATAAAAACAGACATTCAGACTAATGTAACAGAATAGAGAACCTAAAAATTGACCCATGTGTTTGCAGCCAACTGAACTTGGGCAAGGGCACCAAGAACGTACAATGGAGAAAAGACAGCCTCTTCAATAAATGATGCTGGGAAAACTAGACATCCATATGTAGAAGAACAAAACTAGATCTGTACCTCTTGCCATATACCATAATCAACTCAAGATGGATTAAAGACTTAAACATAAGACCTGAAACTTTAAAGCTCCTTGAAGAAAACAGGGGGAAACACTCCAGCATGTAGGCCTGGGCAAAGACTTTATGAATAAAACCCCAAAAGCACAGATGACAAAAGAAAAAAATCAACTGGATGACTGTTAAGCCTTAAGAATAACATAGAAGTCTGGAATTTATGATGCTGAACTCTTGGAAGCAATGGATTTGAGGAAATTAACCCACATAGCACAGAGGCTGAACCTAATGATTAGTATCAAGTGCTATTGTCCTCACCAAGATGCACAAGTAGTAAAAGAAACATAACTCATTATCCAAATCACAGAGGGGTTCTTTGAAAAATATGCATTTAATTTTTATGTAATTTGCTTTAGAAAACCACTCATCAATGTCTGATAATTTTGTATCAGGGCCATTTTGCCTTGCTAATAGGCTTTTGTACTAGGCCAACACAACAAAAAATGTGTCCCTGTGTTCATTTAGTGGTTAAAACTATAAGTTGCATTTGTGTGAGAGAGTAATGAAATGTATTTGTGCTAAGGTGATCAATGAAGCATCAACAAATAGGCTCCATGTAAGCTATCACTCATTTAATCTTTTCAGTTCTTCTTTAAGACCCTTTTCTGGCCACTTTTCCAATGTTAGAGGGATAGGAAGTTGCCTTTGCCAAGGGAAAATAATCACAGACTGATGAGACAGCAAATTATTCATCATTTTGGTAAAATTTTTAAATAGTCAGAAATAAGTCCTAGGTCAGGTCCAAGAATACAGATGTTTATATTGGATGACTAAGCACATTTATCATTGGAAAACTCATCTAAATTTCTTCTGTGCAACTAAGTGATAAATTTGCAAGGTGAATGGTTTCCTAACATTTTTAATACCGAGCAGGAATCCTGAAAATGTTTCAAATTTGTGATGAAAGAAGAAACTAGAGTCATAAAAGTAGAAGAAGGACCAAACAGAAAGTATTTTATGTATGCCAATATAAAGATTAACCATATGAAAGGATACAGTGTACTATACACCTTGCAGACATCAGCTTTAGACAGAACATTGTGGCAAACAAGATCACTCCCACCTTCACTTAACTAACTTGGTCTCCAAAGTATCTAAACTGATATAGAAAAACATACAATAAAAATACTAATAATAACCAGAAACATAGCTACAAGTTATAAGACTATATAGTTAAGAAAAAAATAAATAAAAAGACATTAGTATAAGCATTTACAGCCCACATTAATTTAAAAACTTTAGAGCTGAGGCAATGTTTTTACATTCACTATTTGGTTGCTAAACCAAAGAAGGAATATGAACAGTAATAAAATTTGAATTATTTCTATATGAGCTAATACAGGAACAAAAACTAATCATATTGTAAATAATCATAACTTTTCTCAGCAGGCCAAAAAAAAAAAAAAGCTATTACTGATTTCTCTTTCCACGTGCACACAAAATACGTGTGTTCTATGTTCTATACAACTCACATGATTTTTGTGCTACACACAATATTAATGTAGCTTGTTAAACTGAAAATGACACAACTCATAGTGTTTATTTATTTATTTATTTATTACTTTAATTTATCAAAATACAATGTAGTTGATTTTTGTGCCCCTTTACCAATTCCTCTTCCCCCTTCCCTCTCCCCACTCCTCCCCCATCAACATCATATCTGTTCACTTGTCTTAACAAGTTCAAGGAACTGTTGTGATTGTTGTCTCTTCTTCCCGTACCCTGCCTTTATTTGTTTGCATATGTATTGATTGATTTATTTTTAGCTGCCACAAATAAGTGAGAATGTGGTATTTCTCTTTCTGTGCCTGGTTTATTTCGCACCCTGCCTTTATTTGTTTGCATATGTATTGATTGATTTCTTTTTAGCTGCCACAAATAAGTGAGAATGTGGTATTTCTCTTTCTGTGCCTGGTTTATTTCGCTTAATATAGTTTTCTTTAAGTCCGTCTGTGTTGCTGCGAATGATAGTATTTCATTCTTTTTTATAACAGAGTAGTATTCTATTGTGCAGATATACCACATTTTACTTATCCACTCATCTGATGATGGACATTTGGGCTGGTTTGAACTCTTGGCATAATGTTTAAAAATTTATTTAAAACTACAAGTTTGTATAAGTAGGCTGAGCAATTTATTAGGTCCACATCCATTTTTTTAATGATTTATTTTTTTAGAGCAGTTTTGGGTTCACAGCAAAATTGATAGGAAGGTACACAGATTGTCATATCTGCCCCACATCCCCCTCCACCCCCACGCCGTGCACAGTTTCCACAGTTTCTCCATTATCAACATCCTCCACCAGAGTGGTGTATTTGTTACAATTGATGAACATTCATTAACACATTATCATCACCCAAATTCCATAGTTTGCATTAGGGTTAACTCTTGGTGTTATACAATTTATCTGTTGGGCAGATTTCTATTGACATACATCCATCATAATAGTATCGTAGATAGTATTCTCACTCTTAAAATCCTCTTTCCTCTGCCTATTTATTCTTCCACCATCACCAAATTGGAAACCACTGATCTTTTTTGCTTTTTTCATCATTTTGCCTTTTCCAGAATATCATGTAGTTGTAATCATATAGTACATAGCCTTTTCTGATTGTCTTCTTTCACTTAGTAATATGCATTTAAGTTTTTTTCCATGTCTTCTCATGGCTTGATAGTTTGTTTCTTTATAGCACTCAGTAATAATCCATTTTCTGGATGTACCACAGAATATCCATTTAACTTACTGAAGAATATCTTGGTTGCTTTCAAATCTTGGAAATTATGAATAAAGATACTATAAAAATATGTGTAAGTTTTTGTGTGGACATAATTTTTCAAATCCAGTGTGTAAATATCAAGAAATGTGACTGCTACATCATATGGTAATAGTATGTTTAGTTTTGTAACACACCACCAAACTTTCATCTAAGTGGCTGTGCTGTTTTGCATTTCTACCATCGATGAATGGGAATTCCTGTTGCTGCACATTCTCACTGGAATCTGGTGCTGTCAGTGTTCTGGGTCTTGGGTTCTCATCATTTTTTTCAATAGGAAGTTTAATAAAAAACCCTACAGAATAGTGGTTCTACAAGGAGATGATTACTTAGCAATAAACTATAAGCTGAGCAATTTATTAGGTCCACATCCATTTTTTTAATGATTTATTTTTTTAGAGCAGTTTTGGGTTCACAGCAAAATTGATAGGAAGGTACACAGATTGTCATATCTGCCCCACATCCCCCTCCACCCCCACGTCGTGCACAGTTTCCACAGTTTCTCCATTATCAACATCCTCCACCAGAGTGGTGTATTTGTTACAATTGATGAACATTCATTAACACATTATCATCACCCAAATTCCATAGTTTGCATTAGGGTTAACTCTTGGTGTTATACAATTTATCTGTTGGGCAGATTTCTATTGACATACATCCATCATAATAGTATCGTAGATAGTATTCTCACTCTTAAAATCCTCTTTCCTCTGCCTATTTATTCTTCCACCATCACCAAATTGGAAACCACTGATCTTTTTTGCTTTTTTCATCATTTTGCCTTTTCCAGAATATCATGTAGTTGTAATCATATAGTACATAGCCTTTTCTGATTGTCTTCTTTCACTTAGTAATATGCATTTAAGTTTTTTTCCATGTCTTCTCATGGCTTGATAGTTTGTTTCTTTATAGCACTCAGTAATAATCCATTTTCTGGATGTACCACAGAATATCCATTTAACTTACTGAAGAATATCTTGGTTGCTTTCAAATCTTGGAAATTATGAATAAAGATACTATAAAAATATGTGTAAGTTTTTGTGTGGACATAATTTTTCAAATCCAGTGTGTAAATATCAAGAAATGTGACTGCTACATCATATGGTAATAGTATGTTTAGTTTTGTAACACACCACCAAACTTTCATCTAAGTGGCTGTGCTGTTTTGCATTTCTACCACCGATGAATGGGAATTCCTGTTGCTGCACATTCTCACTGGCATCTGGTGCTGTCAGTGTTCTGGGTCTTGGGTTCTCATCATTTTTTCAATAGGAAGTTTAATAAAAAACCCTACAGAATAGTGGTTCTACAAGGAGATGATTACTTAGCAATAAACTATAAGCTGAGCAATTTATTAGGTCCACATCCATTTTTTTAATGATTTATTTTTTTAGAGCAGTTTTGGGTTCACAGCAAAATTGATAGGAAGGTACACAGATTGTCATATCTGCCCCACATCCCCCTCCACCCCCACGTCGTGCACAGTTTCCACAGTTTCTCCATTATCAACATCCTCCACCAGAGTGGTGTATTTGTTACAATTGATGAACATTCATTAACACATTATCATCACCCAAATTCCATAGTTTGCATTAGGGTTAACTCTTGGTGTTATACAATTTATCTGTTGGGCAGATTTCTATTGACATACATCCATCATAATAGTATCGTAGATAGTATTCTCACTCTTAAAATCCTCTTTCCTCTGCCTATTTATTCTTCCACCATCACCAAATTGGAAACCACTGATCTTTTTTGCTTTTTTCATCATTTTGCCTTTTCCAGAATATCATGTAGTTGTAATCATATAGTACATAGCCTTTTCTGATTGTCTTCTTTCACTTAGTAATATGCATTTAAGTTTTTTTCCATGTCTTCTCATGGCTTGATAGTTTGTTTCTTTATAGCACTCAGTAATAATCCATTTTCTGGATGTACCACAGAATATCCATTTAACTTACTGAAGAATATCTTGGTTGCTTTCAAATCTTGGAAATTATGAATAAAGATACTATAAAAATATGTGTAAGTTTTTGTGTGGACATAATTTTTCAAATCCAGTGTGTAAATATCAAGAAATGTGACTGCTACATCATATGGTAATAGTATGTTTAGTTTTGTAACACACCACCAAACTTTCATCTAAGTGGCTGTGCTGTTTTGCATTTCTACCACCGATGAATGGGAATTCCTGTTGCTGCACATTCTCACTGGCATCTGGTGCTGTCAGTGTTCTGGGTCTTGGGTTCTCATCATTTTTTCAATAGGAAGTTTAATAAAAAACCCTACAGAATAGTGGTTCTACAAGGAGATGATTACTTAGCAATAAACTATAAGCTGAGCAATTTATTAGGTCCACATCCATTTTTTTAATGATTTATTTTTTTAGAGCAGTTTTGGGTTCACAGCAAAATTGATAGGAAGGTACACAGATTGTCATATCTGCCCCACATCCCCCTCCACCCCCACGTCGTGCACAGTTTCCACAGTTTCTCCATTATCAACATCCTCCACCAGAGTGGTGTATTTGTTACAATTGATGAACATTCATTAACACATTATCATCACCCAAATTCCATAGTTTGCATTAGGGTTAACTCTTGGTGTTATACAATTTAATTTTCTTTTTGATAACAGCCATTCTGAGATGAGATGAGATTTCATTGTAGTTTTGATTTTTACATTTCTCTGATGATTAGCGATGTTGAGCGTTTTTTCATATGCCTATTGGCCATCTGAATGTCTTCTTTTAAAAAACGCTTATTCAAACGGAAAAGACATTCTTGGGGGGGAGGGGAGAGAGGGAGGAGGGAGGGAGGTGTCGGTGATGGGCCATAATAATCATATACAGTGTATATTGACAAAATAAAAATTTAAAAAAAATAAAATAAAATAAAATAAAAATAAAAATAAAAAACGCTTATTAAGTTTTTTTACTCATTTTTAAAGCAGATTATTTGGGGTTTTTGTTGGTTTTCTGTCTTTTTGATAACAGCCATTCTGAGATGAGATGAGATTTCATTGTGGTTTTGATTTTTACATTTCTCTGATGATTAACGATGTTGAGCGTTTTTTCATATGCCTATTGGCCATCTGAATGTCTTCTTTTAAAAAACGCTTATTAAGTTTTTTTACTCATTTTTAAAGCAGATTATTTGGGGTTTTTGTTGTTGTTTATTGTTTTGTTTTTTCTAAGATTGAGTTACTTGAGTTCTTTGTATATTCTAGATATTAATCCCTTAAACAGGCATAGTTTGCAAATATTTTATCCCATTCTACAGGTTGTCTTTTCACCCTGTTTATTGTTTCCTTTGCTGTGCAGAAGCTTTTTAGTTTGATATAATCAGATTTGTTTATTTTACAGGCATAGTTTGCAAATATTTTATCCCATTCTACAGGTTGTCTTTTCACCCCGCTTATTGTTTCCTTTGCTGTGCAGAAGCTTTTTAGTTTGATATAATCAGATTTGTTTATTTTTGCTTTTTTACCCTGTGCTTCTGAAGTATTATTCATAAAATCTTTTCCCACACCTATGTCCTGAAGTGTTTACCCTCAGCTTTCTTCTAGGAGTTTAATAGTTTTGGATCTTACATCAATTTTGAGTTGATTTTGGTATATGGTGAGAGATATGGGTCTAGTTTCATTCTTCTTCATATGGAGATCCCATTTCCACAGCACCATTTATTGAAGAGACTGTCCTTTCCCCTACATATGTTCTTGGCTCCTTTGTCAAAAAACAGTTGGCTGTAGGTCTGTGGATTTATTTCTGAATTCTCTGTTCTGTTCCATTGCTGTATGTGTCTGTTTTGTTTTTGGGGTTTTTTTGCCAGTACCATGACATTTTGATTACTATCACTTTGTAGTATATTTTGAAATCAGGGAGTGTGGTACCCCCTGCTTTGTTCTTTTTGTTCAGGATTGCTTTGGTTATTTGGGGTATCTTGCTGTTCCAATTAAATTTTTGAATTTTTTGTTCTATTTCTTCGAAGTATGTCATTGGTATTTTGATGGGGATAGCCTTGGATCTGTAGATTACTTCAGGTCATATGGTTATTTTGACAATATTGATTCCTCCAATCCATGAGCATGGGATGTTTTTCCATTTTGTGTGTGTCTTTTTAAATTTCTTTAATCAGTGTTTTATAGTTTTCATTGTAGTTATCTTTCATCTCTGTTAAATTTATCATAAGATATTTTATGTTTTGTTGCTGTTGTTGCTATACTACTCAGCCATAAAAAAAGAAATAAATTCTGCCATTTGCAGAAACATGGATGAGCTTGGAGAAATTATGTTAAGTGAAATAAGCCAGGCACAGAAAAGAAACCCCACATGTTCTCACTCATGTGGAAGCTAAAAACGTTAATCTCATATAGTAGAGCATAGAATAGTAGTTCCTAGAGACTGATGGGGGAAGGAGAATAGAAGAATGAGGAAGGGGGACGGTGGTTGGTGGATACAAATATTAGAGAAAGGAAGAATGGGATCTAGTGTTTTATAGTAATATAGAGAGGCCACAGTTTACAACAAAATACTGTGTATCTTTGAGTAGCTTGTCAAGATGATGTTGAATGTTTCTAATACAAAGTGACAAGTATTTGAGGTGATAGATATACTAAGCACCCTGATATGACCATGACACACAGTATGAATGTACTGAAATATCATATTGCACTCCATAAATATAAACAATTATCATGGGTCAATTAATGAAAATAAATTTAAATTAGGGGTAAAAAAGAGAGTAATGAAGAACAGTGGTTACCAGAGGCAGGGAAAGGGCGGGTTGAAGAGGGCTGGGGAAATGTTTGTAGACTGCTACAACATTACAGAGTTATGGATAGATAGGAAGAACATGTTTGGTATCTCAGGGTGACAATAGCTAACAATATTATATTGTATATTTCCAGATAGCTAGAAAATAGGATCTGAATTTTACAACCACAAAGAAATGATAAATGTTTAAATGATAGATAAGCTAACAATCCTGATTAGATCTTTATACAATATACACATATATTGAAACAACAATCTGCATCTCAAACCATGTACAGTGAAAAAATAAAAATTTAAAAACAATAAAAAAAGAAAAATCTCACTGTCATGTGTCTAATTATCATGCATTTTACTATGTAACTAATTACTGCTCTGTGAAAAATCAATTACTGTTTTGATACTATCAGTGATACAGATTTAAAAACCTCCACCTGTTTCTCTTTTCCCTCATTATGTTTGTTTAAATTCTCTTTCATGTCATCTGAAAGCTTCAGTGCTTTACTCTAGATAAATGTCTTGGTGATTAAGTAAATCTTGATGATAGGGAAAATGTCTCTCTTGTTCTCAGAGGCAGGCATATAGTAGTACTGAACAGTCATTTGAAAACTCAATGAGTGAGTAGATGTTAAGATCTTTATATGATTATGTTTATAATATACATCCTTGAAAATCCCACATTTAACGTTCATGATTTTCAGTATTTAGGAACAAATCTTAAAGCATGTTGGAATTTGTAATTTGGCCAGAATAAAAATATTTTACCCCTACTTTAGCATTTAGCTGTTAAGTTAGCCAACCAATCTCATGATCACTACATTTTATTTCATATTTTATACATTTTATTTTTCTACATTTTATTATTCTATATTTATTATCCTACACTTTATTTATTATTATATTTTATCATCCTATATTTCTTACTCATTGCCATGTTACCTTTTAAAGAAAATAAAGTTTTCTTTAAAAAAGATCATTTGCAAATGACTCCATTAATATTTAATATTGAAGTGAAGATGTCTAATAACAAATTTTAATCTGAAAATAGAGGTCTGGAACAAGTTAAAAATAACATTTAATTTTTGCTAATATAATGTTTCATATATAACCTATGTATTCTATATGTTACCTTGTCTGATTACTCCAAAAAGTTGCCATTGTGGGGGAAAAATATATGTCTTCTACCTTGCTAGAATCTAAAAAAATTCAGAATCTAAATAAACTTGATTATACTTAGATAAAAAATAAAATAAAAACAGTTTTAAAAGATTGAGTGAAAATCGGTCTGGATATTTGATGACATTTAGTAATATATGGTATTAAGAAATTTCTTTTCATTTTGTTATGTGTGATAATTGTAGTGTGTTCTGTCAAAATACTGTTACTTTTATAAAGTTCATGGTGACATGCCTAGAATTAAAGTCTGCAACTTTCTTTCAAATAGTTCACAGTACATATGCACCCATATACATATACACATTTACCTACGTATGCATACAGAAACATATATTCTTACATTCATAAATATGCAAGTATATTAAGGAAATATGGAAAAACATCAAAATTGAATTTATGTTGTGGGCATGTGGTGTTCATAGTAGCAGTCTTTCACATTTTCTGTATATTTAAAATTTTTCATAACAACAAAATCCTATGTTCTTTTACTCCCATTGATCCATCACTACTGCCCGTTTTTTTATATACTTATCACTGTTCATTTTGATGTTCTGTAAAGATTGCATCGAAATTTATCCAAATGACCCAAGAAATCCTCAGAAGTGCCTTCAAGTTCATTAGGAATATGGAGGTTTCAGGCATAATTTCCCACAACTTCCACTTCCAGGAAAGAACACAGCCCTATTCATATTTCCATGGTCTCCAATATAAACATCTCTTCCCTCAAAAATGATGATCCATACTGGCAGCATACCCATTACCACAAATTGCATTTGTACCCATGTCCACCACCCAATTATCCCCAACCTTCCTCTCCTTCCCCTTTCCCTCCTACTCCACTTTGTAGCCCAAGGAATGTTCTGTCCCTCTGCAAGTCCAGTGCACCACTGTGGTCTTTCTTTCCTTCCTTCTTTCTCTCTTAGCTCCCAGATATGAGTGAGCACATACAGTATTTATCCCTCTACATGGGCACGAGGGGTGACAATCAGCTTTGTATCTCATGAATATTCATAACCAATTAAAAAATAAAAATAAAAGTCATATGTATATAAAAAAAAATATGATCCGAAAACGTGGAACTAATTATTTTCATTTCTTTTTCTTTACCCTCTGCCAGAAATGCTCATCTCTGTTTTTCACTTTACTAAATATTATCTTGGAAAATTTAAATTTCTGTTACCGCTCCCAGGAAAGCTTCCCAAAGCTTGAAAGCTCAAGGAAAAACAGACACCATATTATCAATGATTTCCATTCTTTTAAGTTTGTTGAAGGTTTTTTTATGACCCATGATATTCTCATTAAGGTGAATGTATCATGGTATAAATTTGTTTTCTAGTTCATCTTTTCAAGACATTGTTATTTGGGGGTATTCAATCTGACATTTTATTCTTTCTGGGCCTACCAGAGCAACATTTCATTGTAAAGGCATACATCAATTTGTTTTTTCATCAATGGACATTATAATTATTTCCAAATTTTGTTTAGTATGAATAAAGCTGTATGAACATTCATATATAACTCTTTAAATGGACATGTTTTAACATTTCTTAGATAAACTATTGTTAACTTTATATATTTCAAAATATTTCCAAAGTGGAAAATATTTCACACTCCCACCTAAAATATATGAAATTTGCTTCAAAGTCCCATCAACCCTTAATATTACCTGTCTTGTTAAACTCACCTAGTTTAGTGGATGTCTCATAGTATCCCATTTTGGTTTTACTTGCATCACCCTGATGACTAACAATGCTTACATATTTTTGTTTGCTCTTGTCCATTTGATATATCTTTTACAATCACTTCATCAATTTAAAGTTTTAAGTGTTTTATCCATGGTAAATTTTCTGTGCCATAAGGGCTTTCTGGATTGTAACCCTTTATATTACTGGAAATGGAATTGTATCATAGATATATAGTCCCCTGAGTTTCTGCAAAGAAATTTCATTATCTAGAGGTCATTTGTGTCGAGATAAAATTTTCCTTGGATTTCTCAGTGTTCCTGCATGGTTCGGGATTCTTTTTCTTTTTTTTAGTAAGAAATAAATTTTAATATTTGTTATAATTATTTGGTCCACTGGTTTTGTTCCATTAAAAAAACATGCTTTAGGGCCGCCCAGTGGCGCACTCGGTAGAGTGCGGCGCTTGGAAGCGTGGTGGCGCTCCCGCCGAGGGTTTGGATCCCATATAGAGACCGATCTGCTCCCTGGTTGAGCACGGTGCGGGCGCGACACCGAGGGTTGTGATCCCGTTGCCGGTCACGAAAAAAGACAAAAAGGAAAAAAAAATGCTTTATTTTCCTCAAAATTTTATTTTTTTATTAATTTTTAAATTTATTATTAGCATATTCATTCTTACAAATGGTGATATTTCTTTATGCTCTTTGCCTGTCCTATCAATTCCCAAATCCCCTCCCTCCCTCCCAGTTCAGATATTCTAAGTAAAGGAAATTGACAAGCTGTAATATAGATAAATAACATATTTATCTTTACAAACCCAGGGGTACAAAAATTTACAAGATTTGTTTACATTATTAAAGTAAAAATAAGCTTTCTGTGTATCTATCTCCAATCGGTATGATGGGCAGATGTATTGGCAGCTAATTTAAGCTTTGTGTAATCATTTAAGATTTTTTATCCCATGGCCTAAATGGAATACACATGGGCATGAACACCTGGCCCTAGATTGTCCTGTTTTTCTGGTTTTGTTTTGTTTTTGTTTTTTCAGTCCATTTTCTAATGTAGAGGTATGGTATTTCTCTCAACATACATCATAAAATTGGCAAGCTGGTGAGTAGGGTCAAATCTTGGATCCTTTTGGCAACAAGGATGAAACACTATAGGAGACATGTTTGAAGAGAAAGCCAGGGGCCACACATGTCAATAAGAATTAGTAGCAGACAGGCTGATCAAACCGTGTGTATAATTAGGCAAAACATACACTTCTTCTTTGCTGGCCGTTAAGAAGAGAAGGTTATAGAAGGACCCAGTTTTAAGAGATAGGGTTGAAACAAGCAAATGAGCAGCCCAGCAGTCTGGGGGAGAAAAGTGAGGAAACCCCAAAATTGGTAAAAGGCTTTTGGCAAGATAAAAACATTAGAAATCATTTTGTTTGTTTCTCTCTCCTCCAGGTCGGCGCAGAAAAGAACTTAATTACTTCCAGAGCTCCTGTTAGGCTTAAGGTGGGCCAAGAACAGCAGTAGTTGAGCCACGAGCAGCCATTGCATTGCACAAACCTGACTGACTTACCAGAATGGAGATGCTTTTATGAATCCCCCTGTTCTGAACTCAGTTGCTTGAAGAATTAGTTGAACTCAGTTGCTTGAAGAACTACCCTGGTCTCCCTATACCAAAGGAGAAGTGAAAATTCTATCTACCCATCTGAATATGCTATGGTACTTCAGAAAAAGGAGGAACTCAACATTTTATAGCTCTGTTGCAAACAGGTGCCCAAGTCACCATCCTGCCAGCTGTGGTGGGAGGAGTGTTGGAAGCATGGGTGAATGAAGATGTGGATGAATGTACAGCAGAACACTGTTGGCAGGTAAAGGAAAAGGAAAAAAAAAGAGCCTCTGACCCTAGGCAACAACCCCACTTCCCAACCTCAGGTTCTGGGAAGTGCATGGAGAAGCATAAGGAGAACTAAATAAAGAAAAAAAAAATAAGTAAATAAAGCCTGATTCCCTCTCATTTAGCCTAAATGTTCTACTTCTATCTTTGCATTCCTTAAAGTTCCAGATGAGATGACACTGGGATCTCCTGGCAACTGTGATGATAGCCTTTGAAATGCTGACTTCAACTACTAGGGCTTTAGCAAAACTTACAGTAAAGAAATACAAATAAAACAGTTCAAGTCATTTAGTGATTGGAACCTGTTAGGCTGATTTAATATACTGTTTTGTTTTGGCTTCTGCATTTGGATGTATGGTATAAATGGACATTAAGTGCTTTTAATTTCCTGTCTCATAAGTCCCCCAGAGAATCATTCCAATCAGAAAAAGCTACAAGCAGAAAACTCTTTTACTGGGACAAACTTGGCTGCCATTTTCCACTAGTGGGAGGGTTTGCATTTACAGCAGTTGCCTCAAGTCACTGATGTCTGGCAAAGAAAAACAGTTCTACTTTTGTCCCTTTATCAAAAAAGAGGCTTAGTACCTTATTGGATTTTCTTAGTATTGGAGATCAAGCAATTTTTTTAACTGATGATAATTTTTACTGACTTGAATCTCTGCCCAAAGAAGGTAGCTTTCAGATTTTAAAAAATAACATTCTTCAGGATTTTGGGATTTAGGATTTTAACATGGCTCCTAGATATACTATTTTTAAAAAGCAGCTTTAAACTTGCTGCTGAGCTCTTGTGGAAATGGAATGCTTGACTTACAGAGGCCTGGTGAATTGAGGGTTGGTTTAGTTAGGACTTTATGATGGGTAAGGCAATAAGGGCCCCAAAAGGTCTACTTGTCAAACGGACATGGAATATTGAGGAACATGGCCAGCCCAAAACCCAGGTGTATTGTGGCTTTGCAAGAGATAATGTAGCTCTTTCTGTGGATAAACTTCACTCCCAACCATACTATCTGCAGCAAAACCACTAGCTCAATAGATCCTCAATTCACAGCAAGTTCCTTTAAATACCTGGGTTTGATTTAAGGATTTAAGCTAAGCTAAAACCTGATGGTGTCTGCTGTAGCTGTTTCAGCCTCATCACTAATTATGCTGAGGTACAAGTGGATTACTGTTGTTCTTCTCCATGGGCAGAACTCAAGCACTAAGATGCCAGAAGTCAAGCACTAAGACTATTGTGAATTAAGGACACCTTCTCCTAAGACCATGACCCATGGAACATAATGGTTGCTTATTGAACCATCTGGGTCACTTTTGTATATGCCCACAGAAGGGGTCTATTCTCTGATGAGACCACCTAGAATCAGACTATTAATCCAGCCTGTGGCTTCCAGAGTGCCACAACCACTGCATGGATCCATTACTATAATAGACGTGGCAACCTCTTCAACATCATGGACTAGACACGGAAGAAAGGACTGTACGTTTCTGATGTAGAGACTACCACTGCGTTACAGACTTGTGACTCCTGCCAACAGTTGACCTGGTTGTCTCAAGGTGAGGGAGGCCACATTCTGTACAGTGTGAATCCCCACTCATGTTGTGCAAGCCTCTTACATCAGATCACTCTCTTTTCAGGGCTTTCAATGGTGCTTTGTTGTTGTGGACACCTTTTTAAATTATAAAATTACTGTCTTCCTCCAAACATGTGAGTATAGCTACACCATTGCAGCTCTTAAAACTAATCTGTGCTATGAGTTCCAGACTCTTTCAAGTCTGACAATGATGCTCATTTTATAGTAAAATCCACTCAACACTTTGGGCTGAAAGAAAAGGTATTCAATGGATATTCCATGTTTATTATTATTCACAGGCATCAGATATTATTGAACATTAGAACATGTCCTAAAATATAACCCAAAATTATTTTTGTCTTTATTTCTCATACATTTTCCTGGTACATACACACTAAATGAAGGCACTTTAGTCATTAAATTCAGCTATCCAGAAAGGGATTATCTTTTCTAGGCTGTTTACTGGATAATGATCAGAATCATAAGAGTATGATTCACTGTGACCTGTTTCATAACTCAGGATTCACTTCTGAGCATTCCTGAGCATGAGTTTCCATTCTTCATCATAGAAGCAAATTCAAGCTGTTTTTTTTTCTGGAAGCCTAACTAAAAGGGGCTTAAGGGATTCAAACTGAATTCTGGTTAAATCCTACAGAAATGTTTTGTCCCTCTTCTGCCCCACCATCTGGATGAAAGTATGGCATGATTGGGAAAGGGGGGGGCAGTGATAGTTACTGAAATGATCTTGATGGAATTTTTGCAGATGGAAGGACAGAAAAATCTTCCACACCTCAGGAAGGAATATCTTAGATCCATGGATTATAGGAAAGCTGGTAAATTAACCATCTTTATCTTTCATAACCACTTCTGGAGGCTTTCTCCTTAAGGAAAACACCATGGTTCTGCTCTCCCAAACTGCTGTGAGGACCTATGGATTTAACTCTCCACTGAGCGTCTCATCCCTCACCAGAAGGTTCTGACACCAAAACAGGCATTCCCATGCCAGAAATCTCTGGATGATATTCCCACTTCCATTCTCAGTTATTTTGTGAGGGCCAATGAATTGATGTCCAGGATAAGCAGGACAGATTGAGCTGACTATTCTTAAACAGTCCCTCTGTAAATCAAGATTGGACATAACTATGGAAGATATATTGGGACCCAAAACTTACCAGCCTGCTATCAGACCTCAATATAGGTATGTGAGAGGTACTAGCAAGCTGCACATGCTGCCTGATTTTATACCACTTGGGTGGATAAGGGGAGAGAATTCTAACCAATGATTATTTCCAGAGGCACAATGTGTACCCTTGGGATCACCCTTCTTGTGTGAGAGCCAGGCATTGATTTGCTTCCCTCACCAAAGATACTTTGACTTCCACATTAGGGATGGTGTAAGTGAAATTTGATTGTTTTTTTTTTTCCTTTTTTTGTCTTTTTTCATGACCGGCAATGGGATCGCAACCCTCGGTGTCGTGCCCACACTGCGCTCAACCAGTGAGCGGACCGGTCTCTATATTGGATCCGAACCCTCGGTGGGAGCGCTGCCGCGCTCCCAAGCGCCGCACTCTACTAAGTGCACCACCGGGCTGGCCCGACATTTGATTGTTTAACAAAACAGCACAAATAGGTCATATAGCCTAGAAGACTGCAAAGATCTCTCAAAAATGAATCTATCTTCAGTTATTCAGAGCAATTCCCAGGGGGATACCAGACTTACTATTTGTGTGTACTATGTGGGCAGTTTCAGCTACAGTGGGAGCCATTCAATTATAAAGAACGTTATAAAATGTGTCTGTGACTAGCAGGAATTATCAATGATACCATTTTTGTTTCAGGAAAGCATTCAAACCATCTTTAACTCATTGGCTAGAGTTGTTATGAATGGTAACAGTATTCTAGCCTTCCAGCAAGAGGGCCAAGGGGGAAGTCTCCATCCTGCTGTTTCTAGGTTATCACCTGAGACAAGATGGAAAAGTTATTCCAGAAAATTTTAGAGAAAGCTACCTGACTTTCTAAAGTAGACCCTGATAGTTTATGATATTTTTCGGCTGGCTATATTCAGGACTCTTGACATGATTATAGTCAATATGGTAAGTTTGACACTAGCCTTAAATAAGCATTGCATAAGGCAAGCTGAACATATTTGGTACCAGCCAGTGTGGATTATATTAGAGTGTCTGAATGGCAAACACCTGGAAAAACTTGCCAGGGTCCAGAGGCATGTAAAATCAAGAAGTGGATATTTTGGGAGAAAATTCTGCTTGAGTTTATTGGCGTTCCTTATTATTCTGTGAATTCTGGGCAAAGGAAATTGACAAGCTATAATAAAGTTAGAAAACATCTCCCCACCCACCTCTCAGAACCATTTGCTTGCTTTTCAAAGTTAAAGAAAACTAGGAAACTCCCCCTACATTTTCTGAAGAGAATTTGTTTACATTATATAAGTAAAGATTAGGTTTTTACATAAATCCAAAGGAGAGGGTGACAGATAATCCAGCAGCCCTCATGTAAGCTCTGGATCTCCTTATTGTGGAGTTCCTCTTTTATGTACAAACCCACTACATGTACAGGAGTACCTCTGTCCTTCTCTATACTGCTCTGTTGGAAACTGGGATGTGCTTATGCTTCTTATAACAATATGTGATTTTTCACAGAAACATCAGACTTCTACATAAGAGAGCAGATCATTTTTGACATACAGCCAAAAAGTAGCCAAGATGTGTATGTAGGTGTGTGTGCATGTGTGTTTATCTGTGTAAGCATATGTATATGTATGTGTGTGTAGAGTTTTAATTAGAAAAATAAAAATGTCTGCAATTATATATATAAATATATATATATATTTGTGTGTGTGTGTGTGTGTGTGCGTGCACACGCATTCCAGATTGAGTCTGATTCCTTGATGGCATTTTATTTAATAAGTATAACATTTTCATAATTAAACTTGTAGTTTTTAGATTCTTCTTGATGTAGCTTCAGCTTTAGAGAACCTATATTTAAAAAAAATTTGAGTACATCATTATTTATTTTCTCCAACCACCTCTAATTATAATTAAGACTTTAATATATTTTTGATATACAATTACCTTTTGCATCTTTCTTGATTATATCACCTGTATTCATGCTCAAGGTCAATCTGATTATTGCAGGAACTATTTTTCTCTTTCTTCTTGATGTGTATTGAAAAATAAGGAAAGCAATTATAAAGGTTATTGAGCTTTAATAATCTATTTTGCTTATTTACAAAAACTTTTTTGGTATGGCATAACTATTTAAAATTTCTTAGCATAATATTTTATTCTGTAAATCAATTCAATGACAAATACATTGAATAAGTTCAAAGGTCTTTAAGTGTTCTCACTACATTTATCTACACTCAATTATCATTATACAAAAAATAGTCGGTATCCCTATCCAATTTTTCAAAACCGATTTAATTTAAAAATGTACTGCAGAAAACTGTTCAGCAATTTCTTAAAAAGTTGAGCATGCAACTATCATATGACACAGCAGTTGCACTCTTGGGTATTTATCCCAGAGGAATAAAAACTTATATTTATACAAAAACTTATATACTAGTGTCGATGGTAGCTTCATTAATAAAAGCCAAAAATGAATTAGACCTGATGTCTTTCAACAGGTGAATTGCTAGATAAACTGTTGAACATTTATAACATGGAGTACTTCTCAGCAGTAAAAAAGGCCTGTGATTTACGCACATGGATGACTCTCTAAATAATTATGCTGAGTGAGAAAAGTCAATCCCATATGTTACCTACTGTATAAGTCTATTTACATAGATTTTTTAAATTATGGAATAAATAGAAATCTAAGAAGTTAACTTGAGAGTTTCAGAAAAGGGTAATATTTTTTTAAGAATTTTCCAAACCAATTAATGCTTACATAAATCTGAAGTGATGTAGGTGTTGCAATGGTATAGTAGTAAGTAGTTCTGAGGGTTGTAGTTGCAAAAGAGGCCTTAATATTAATAGCAAAATTGTGATAATAACACTTATTTTTAAAATATTTTAAGCCTTAGAATGCCTATAGTAATTATTACCAATCTTTCCTAAAATTATTTTTATTTAATAAAATAAATATAAAATTTTACCTTTTCATAGATTGATAACAGAAATTTTATCAATTATAATTTTTAAATTAAATTATCATTCTCTTCTCTACCTCTGTTCTTCCCGTGATTTGGACTTTATGAAAGAGAGCTTCCCTATATGCTTCCAAAGGACAGATGGGAAACATGTTGGATCTTCTTGCTTACACAATTTCCTATTGAGTGTGAAATTAGTAAGAACATTCCAAATTATTATGCCTGATTGTCAGTAAAACTTCATCACAGAAAACCTTTCACAATAATAGGAAATTACCAGTTTTAGGGAGTCCCAAAATAGCTTTATCTCTTCTAATTTAATTGTAGCCATGCCAGCTTCTTTGTCTCAAAAGTGTAATTCTGATTTTAACTAAATGATTTATGATTGGATAATATATTTGAAGACTAAACAGAAATGTTTATTACTCTTAAATCTTGATACAAATACACTGCATGAAAAGTTAGAGCTTCTCAAAAAAGGATTACAACAAACTTACTGCTAAATATTGACTGTGAGATTAGGTTTGAGGATGGTACAGAGTGATTTAGTAGTTTTTGGAATTAGGCTTTAAGGAGGGGGGTTGGGAATTAATGATGGAAACAATTATTTCCCATTTATCCAATCAAGAGGTGGAATATATTTTCCCTCCTCTTGAATCTGGGCTGGCCCCATGGCAACACTTCGACTGACAGAATGTGGCAAAAGTGACTGATGCTGCTTAACCTCTGAGGCTGGGCCATAGAAAACCAGCAGCTTCCACTTTTGCTAGCTTGGAACCGACCCTTAAAGCCAAGAATAGCTTAAATTATGTGCAAAGAGCACAGGGAGAAAAGGATTTTACTGGTCAACAGCCCTAGCTCAATTCCATGCCAGTAGCTATCATCACCTGCCAACCATGTGCCACCATGAACAGCTGAGCCTTCAGGTGACTGCATCCTCATTAGACATCACCTAGAGCAGAAGAATTGGGCCCAATTAACCTACAGAAGTATTCATAAATAACATGGCTTTTGTTTTAGCCTACAATATTTGGGGGTGAATTGTCATACAGCAATTGATAACTGAAAGTGGGGAAATAGATTTTCTAAATTCCAACAGTTCCTTTTGCATAATTAGAGACATGTTTGGCCATTTTAAATAATAGAGTTTTATAGTAGACAAAAGTCAGGAAAAACCTAGAATTATGAAATAAGCAGTGTACCCCCTCAAAAGGAGCCAACATACCAGCACTTCTGGTGTGAAGATGAGAACAAAGAAACAATAAAGTTACAATCACGGGGGAGAAGGGAGACAAGATAAAGCCACTTTTTGAAGCACCCAGATCAATTTAGTTGCCTGTGCTTCTTTTTTCCCTAACATTCTGCATAAGGGCAATATGAGAATGGCACTAATTGAGAGAGATTTCTAACAATATGGCAATGATGCTGTTGTGCAAGAGACTTACATGTTTCTGCATGCCCCAGGGGATTATTAGAGGAGTTCGGGGGACAGTAAAATAAGCCTGGGGTCAGGTAACTAGTGAAGGCCAGAGAGAATGAAATCTCATCACCAAGCACTGTGGCTCAGATGCAGGTGCACGTACAGAAGTTGGATAGAGTCTGTAATTATCGCCAGTAGACTCAATTAAGACATAGCTTAAAACTCAGAAGAATGATGACAAGGCAGCACAATCCAAGATTAGAAGGAACAGGAGAAAAGGTTATGAGTAAGAAATGTCCTTTCCAAAGTACCTCAAAATTGCTATCATGAAGACATATAGGCTTCTTTCATACACGGGTGATAACAAGGGGAACATTCTCTAAAAACCTGTACTTTTTTATGATAGATTGAACTCATCTTATAGAGATTCTATTGATATTACAGAGATGGGGATGGTTTGTGTTGCCTTGTCCCTACCTGCTGTGAATTTCAAAACACATAAGAAATCAAATCCAAAATAACATAACCGTGGTGCAGTATTGGATTTGCACAACCATAGATGGATCCTTGAGTGCTTGTGTGCTCCCATCCCAGCTTAATGGCAGAAAAAGCAGTGAGCCTCTCGTATCAGCTCTTCTCACCATGGATTTTTTCAATCCCCATGGACTATGTTGATTATTAGAATAGAAAAACACCTAGGAAAGAAACCACAAACTTTGTCCACTCAATTGTTTATGTACCTTTGTCATACCTCTTTGAATGGCTTGTTATCTAGTTTGTAATGTCACAGCAAAAAACTTTTTAATTCAAATTCGAGTCATCATCTCTCCAATTCTTGAAAGCAGATAAATCCATTAAGGTTTAGCTGAGATTGTAATTCTGTTTATTGGGGTTAAAAACTTCTTACAACTCAGTTTATTGGGAACTCTTTAAACGTTAAAGAAAATAACAAATATTACTTTTTTATTACACATCTGACTTCTTATATGTTATCTTGCATATTTATTATACAAACATGAAAATAAATCACATCCTTTCAAAATACCTCTTAATTTTTCAAACTGTATAATATTTGCATTTAATGTAAATAGCATAAGAGTATAAAGCATAGAAGTCTGAAGTCACAAGGCTAAACTTTACAAAGCCAGAATCAGAATCAGTAGCAGGCTACTGCATTCTAGGGTTATGATTATGGGCTTTTTTCTCCTCTGTAAATACAGGTCAACAATTCTTACTTTGTCTCTCAAAATATAATGGTGGCATTTGAATAAGATAATTGGTTACAACCACTTTTGTAGAATTTTAACAGGAGACAGAAAGAGAATGAGGCACCAAAATGTTATAAGAAACCAGGAGACACGAAGAAGGATGATAGTAAGTGAGAGATTGTAGACAGGAGTCCTCAGCAATCAGACATCATTAGGAAAAATCAAGATAAGAGAAGGCATCTGTACTTGCGTCATGGATGAGGCAAGGAAAGCCATGAATATACTAAGTTCAAACTGTGGCAGATATTTGATGAGGAAATGTAGAAAAGTCCAGTTATCCAGGGTACCTGAAATTTACACTGAAGAGAGTTTCGTTCACTTCATTATCCCCTGAGTCATCTCTAAATAAATGTCCCTCAAGTAAGATAACCCAAGTGTGTCTTTCTAATTACAACACGAAGGAATCAAATTACAAAAATTTGGTATTGATGCCAAAAAATATATAAATTAGAATTGGCACTGCGCAGCTGAGCCCACTGGTGCCAGTCAGCCAGCCAGCAGAACTGCGGGCCTCCACGCAGCACGCCCACCCACCACCTTAGACCCAGGTGGGGGGGAGCTCCAGACCCCACCCTGCCACCCTGAACTGGCAGTGTGCAGGTGAGCCCATCAGCACCAGCCAGCCAGCAGAACTATACGGCTCCACAGGGTCTCTCATCCAACCTCAGACCCAGGAGGGAGCACCAGCCTATGGATCCACCGAGTTTGGTCCAGCAGAACTCCACATGTTAGGGGCTCATTCTATGACCACAGAGTCTAGAATGGGACCCAAGTTGGTTTAACATAACCAACACCACACTACTGTCAGGTAAGACAATTCATCTCCTGCAGTAGCAACCAAGGCCATTCCACAGCCAAACTCAGTGTAGTAGAAGAAGCAAACCCCTTACCAAATGACCAAGCATCAGCAAAACAAAAACACTAGAAATACAAACAATAAAGAAGAAATGACACCACTGAAAGGATACAGTAATGCCCCAAAGTCAGACTCCATGGAAGAGGGAATCCTTGACATGTCTGAAAAAGAATTTCGAGTAATGATCTCAAGAAAACTTGAAGAAATAAAGGAAGATTCAATTAGAGAACACAATGAAACATGAAGAAACGCCCAGAATATGAAGGAGGAAATCTACAAAGAGATTAGTATCATAAAAAAAAAGTGTAGCAGAACTTCAAGAAATGAAAGACTCACTCAATGAAATAAAAAAAAGAAAAAAAACATGACTGAGAGCTTGAGCAACAGGATAGAGCAAGCAGAAGAAAGAATTTCAGAGCTTGAAGATGGTCTTTGAAATAACTCAGGCAGGCAAAAATAAAAAAGGAAAAAAAATTTAAATAATGAGGAAAACCTAAGAGAGGTAGCAGACAATCTCAAGCACTCTAACATCTGAATTGTGGGTATTCCTGAAGGGCAGGATAAGAGAAAAGGTATTGAAAACCTACTCAAGGAAATAGTAACAAAAAACTTTCCAGGTGTAGGGGGAGATACAGACCTTCAGATCCAGGAAGCTCAAAGGTCCACAAAGAGATTCAATCCAAAAAGATCCTCCCCAAGACATATTCTAGTTAAATTCGCAAAGCTCAAAGACAAAGAGAGAATTCTACAAGCAGCAAGAGAAAAGCATCAGGTCACTTATAGGGGAACCCCAATCAAACTAACAGCAGACTTCTCAACAAAAACCCTACAGGCCAGAAGATAGTGAAGCAATATATTCAAAATACTAAAAGAAAAAACTGTCAGCCAAGAACTCTTTACCCAGTAAGGCTCTCTTTCAGAAACAAGGGAAAAATAGTGTATTTCCCAGACAAAAAAAGTTGTGGGAGTTCACCACCACATGACCAGTCTTGCAAGAAATTCTCAAGGGAGTCATACATCAGGATTCTGACCAATGGTGACCATCATCATGAACACACAAGAAAGAGCAAAACCCACAGTTAAAACAAATGTACCAGCAAGAAAGAGAAAGAAGCTAAACCATTCTGCATTATATCCCCAACTCACATTGAAAAAGAGAAATGAAAGGGGAAATAATGATAAAAAGATGTTTAAACCACCTAAATAGCAATTAAATGACAGGAATTAAAAAAAAAAAAAAACATTTCTCAATAACTACTCTAAATGTGAATGGAATAAACTCCCCATTCAAAAGACACAGACTAACTGACTGGATTAAAAAGATAGACCCAAGTATATGATGTCTTCAAGAGACCCACCTCACTTGTAAAGACACTCATAGACTAAAAGTGAAGGGATGGAAAAAGATATACCATGCAAATGAAAACCAAAAACGAACAGGAGTAGCTATTCTTATATTGGGCAAAATAGATTTTAAACCAAAAAACATTTAAAAAGACAAAGAAATCCATTATATAATAAGAAAGGGAACTATCCAGCTAGAAGACATAACAATCATAAACATGTATGCACCCAATACCAGAGCACCCAGATATATCAAGCAAACACTATTAGAACTAAAGAAGGAGATAGGTCCTCATACATTAATAGTGGGTGATCTGAACACCCCTCTCTCAGTATGGGACAGGACTTCCAGGCAACAAGTCAACAAAGAGACACAGGATTTAATCTACACCCTAGACCAACTGGACTTGGCAGATATATACAAAACATTTCACCCAATAGCTAAAGAATACACTTTCTTCTCATCAGCTCATGGTATATTCTTTAGGATAGGCCACATATTAAGTCACAAATCTAGTCTCAGCAAATTAAAAAAAAAAAATCATTCCAATAATCTTTTCAGACCACAATGGACAAAAACTGGAGGTAAACAATAAGCAAATCACTGGAAGATATACAAATACATGGAAAATAAATAATAGGCTCCTGAAGGACCTATGGGTCCAAGAAGAAATTAAACAGGAAATCAAAAAATTTCTAGAAACTAATGAAAATAAAGATATATCATACCAAAACTTGTGGAATACTGCAAAAGCAGTACTCAGAGGGAAATTTATTGCAGTAAATGCTTATATCAGAAAAATGGAAAGACTCCAAATAAATGACCTAACACTACTCCTCCAAGAACTTTAAAAACAACAACAATCCAAACCTAAATTCAGTAGACAGAAAGAAATAATTAAGATCAGAGCAGAACTAAATGAAATAGAGACCACCAAAATGATAGAAAAGATTAACAAAACTAAAAGTTGATTTTTGAGAAGATAAACAAAATAGACACACCATTAGCTAGTTTAACAGAAAAAAAAGAAGAGAGAAGACCCAAATAACAAAAATCAGAAATGAAAAGGCAGATATTTGAACTGACACCACAGAAATACAAAGAATCATTAGAAACTATTATAAACAACTGTATGACAACAAATTTGATAATCTGGAAGATATGGATAAGTTTCTAGATACATATAAATTGCCAAGACTGAACCAAGAAGAGATGGAACACTTGAACAGACCAATACCATGCAAGGAGATTGAAGCGGTAATTAGCAATCTTCCAACCAAAAAAAGCCCAAGTCTGGATGGCTTTACTGCTGAATTCTATCAAACTTTTAAAGAGGAGTTAATACCAATTCTTATGAAATTGTTCCAAAAAATTTTGACAGACTCCACCTTCCCAAACTCATTCTATGAGGCCAGCATAACTCTGATACCAAAACCAGATAAAGACACAACAAAAAAGGAAAATTACAGGAAAATATTTTTGATGAACCTAGATGCTAAAATCTTCAACAAAATATTATAAATTAGAATACAGCAACATATTAAAAAAAATATACACTATGATCAAGTGGAGTTCATTCCAGGGATGCAAGGATGTTTCAACATATGAAAGTCAATAATTGTGATACATCACATCAACAAGCTCAAGGACAAAGACCATATGATTATCTCAATAGATGCTCAAAAAGCATTTGACAAAATTCAACATTCATTCCAAAAAGCATTTGACAAAATTCCTCAATAGATGCTCAAAAAGCATTTGACAAAATTCAACATTCATTCATGATAAAGACTCTCAACAAATTAGATATAGAAGGAAAATCTTAACACAATAAAAGCCATTTATGACAAGCCCACCACCAGTCTTACACTGAATGGGAAAAAAATCGAAGGCCTTCCCCTTAAGGACAGGAACAAGACAAGGATGTCCACTCTCACTACTTCTATTAAACATAGTATTGGAGGTACTAGCTAGAGCAATCAGGGAAGAGAAAGAAATAAAGGGAGTCCAGATTGGAGAAGATGAAGTCAAACTTTCCCTATTTGCAGATGACATGATACTATATACAGAAAAACCTAAAAACTGTATCGAAAAACTCCTACAGCTGGTTAATGACTTCAGTAATGTTGCAGGATACAAAATAAATGCCCAGAAATCAGTAGCATTTATGTACTCAAATAACAAATTAACAGAAAGAGAAATAAAGAAAGTAAGCCCATTTACAATTGTCAACAAAAAAAATACAATACCTAGGGATCAATTTAACCCTAAGAGGTGAAATACCTCTACAATGAGAACTACAAACTACTTCTGAAAGAAATTAAAGAAGACAAAAAGATGGAAAGATATTCCATGCTCTTGGATTGGAAGAACTAACATTTTGGAAATATCTATACTACCCAGAGCAATCTACAGATCCAATGCAATCCCAATCAAAATACCAATGACATTCTTCACAGAAATGGACAAAACAATCTTAACTTTTGTATGGAAAAACAAAAACCTCGAATAACAAAGCAATACTAAACAACAACAACAAAAAAAGCTGGTGGCATAACTCTGCCTGACTTCAAATTATACTACAGAGCTGTTGTAACCAAAACAGCATGGTACTGGTATAAAAATAGACATTCAGACCAGTGGAGTAGAACAGAGAACCCAAAAATCACTCCAAAGGCTTATATCCATCTCATATTAGACGAAGGCAACAAAAATCTACATTGGGGAAAAGACTGTCTCTTCAACAAGTAGCGCTGGGAAAATGGGATATCCACATGCAGAAGAATGAAACGTGATATGCCATCTCTCACCAAACACTAAATTCAACTCAAAATGGATTAAAGACCTAGGTGTAAGGACGAAAACCATAAAATTACTAAGGGAAAATATAGGTGAAACACTTCAGAGGTTAGGTCGGGGCATAGGCTTTATGAACATGAGCACAAAAGCACAAGCAGCAAAAGAAAAAATAAACAAATGGGACTATATCAAACTAAAAAGTTTCTGCACAGCAAAAGAAACAATCAACAGAGTGAAAAGACAACCTACAGTGTGGGAGAAAATTTTTGCCAACTAAGGATCCGACAAGAGACTAATATCCAGAATATACATAGCACTCAAGCAATTATACAGTAAAAATGAATGAATGAATGAATGAATGACTCAATTAAAAAATGGGTAAAGGAGCTGAATAGACATTTTTCAAAGGAAGACATACAAATGGCCAACAGATACAAGAAAAAATGCTCAAAATCACTAGTCATCAGGGAAATGCAACTTAAAACCACACTGAGATACCATCTCACTCCAGTTAGACTGGCTATGATCAAAAAGATGTTGAATAACAAATGCTCGTGAGGGTGTGGAGAGAAGGGAACACTACTGCACTGTTGGTGGGAATATAAATTAGTAAAACCCCTTCGGAAAACAATTTGGAGTTTTCTCAAACAACTACAGATAGATTTTCCATATTATTCAGCAATCCCTCTTCTGGGTATATATCCAGAGAAATGTAAATCATCATGTCGAAGGGATACCTGCACTTCCATGTTTATTGCAGCTCTGTTCACAATAGCCGAGATATGGAACCAATGTAAATGTCCACTAATAGATGAGTGGATAAGGAAATTGTTGTATATATGCACTATAGAATACTACTCTGCCATAAAATAGAATGAAATACTCCCATTTGCAACAACGTTAATGAACCTGGAGAAACTTATGTTGAGTGCAACAAGCAAAGCACAGAGGGATAATACCTCATGTGCTCACTCATATGTGGGAGCCAAGAGAGAAAGGAAGGCAGGAAAGAAAGACCACAGTAATCTCATGATCCAACAGAGGGAGGGAACATTCCTAGGCCTACAAATTGAAGTTGAGGGGATGGCGGAGGGAGAGGGAGGTTGTGGGGTAATTGGAAGGGGACAAAAGGTACAAAAGCAATCTCTGGTAATGGTTATGTCCCCAATCTGAGTCTGGCCCCCACATAATGGGCAGGATGGGGGACTATCAACTTTGTATCTCATGAATATTCTAAACAAACAAATAAATAAATAAATAGAAAGATAGATAGATAGATAAATAAATAAATGACAAAAATGTATAAATTATATACTTTTTAGCAAGTTACACTGTCTTTGACTTCAAAAAGTAGTTCAGACTCCAATTAAAATTTTAATTCTTTACTTTGAATTAGCTAGATTAAATTTTATAATAAATTTTTGAAACCATAAAATGATTTGAAATCATAAGATGTTTTATTAGCAAAATTTCTGTATTTAATACAATTTTTTAAGTCATTACAAAGACATTGGAAATGACCAAATAAAGAAAATGTTTTGATTTTATTTTTAGTCATACTAGGAAACAGATGAAACCAAATTTTTGTAAAGGCTGGTTGAAAGAGCAAACACTAGGTAGAACTTCAGGAAGAAGAAATAAAGAAAATGTGAAGTTTTAAAGGAGCCCAAAGGAGATTAATTTCAGAAAGAACCAGCAAAATATACTTCATGATGGTGAAAGCTTGTCATGAAGTGATGTTTTTGAAAAATCCTTTTCTTTAAATAAGTTAAAAAGTGACACAAATTTGAACTCTGTCAAAATTTTGCCAAGATGGGCCGGCCCGGTGGCTCACTGCTACAGTGCACCGCTTGAGAGCACAGCGGCGCTCCCGCTGAGGGTTCGGATCCCACATACAGACCGGCGGCTCACTGGCTGAGCGAGGTGCGGGCGCAACACTGAGGGTTGCGATCCCGTTGCCGGTCCCGGTCCGGTACGGGCACAACACTGAGGGTTGCGATCCATTGCCGGTCACAAAAAAAAAAAAGACAAAAAGGAAAAAAATAAAAAAGAAATTTTGCCAGGACCTTTTTTTGGCCAGAGAACAGAGAGTACAGGTTTATACAACTAATGATACAGACAAGTCACCTCAAATAAAGCAGTCTGGTTCACTGTAATTTGAAAAAAGTGTACCTTTGGGTTACCAATACTAAAAGGCTACTCTGCCTCTTCTTCTTCATGATTATCCCAAACTGCTCAAATAGCTGCTCTCAAAAAAATCTATTTTATTCATTACTTAGTAAAAAGGAAGATAAATATAGTAAACTAGCACACGTACGTGCAATGATACTATAATGGAAGATATAGAAAATCTCATACCAAGAGATAATAAACACATAGCAGAAAAATGTTAAAATATTGCCATAAAATATTTAAATTTTATTGAAATAGGTGGCTATTTATTAAAAACAAGAAAACAGTTAATGGTGTAGTTTTACCTATGAAGGAATATTATAAATTAGAACAGCATGGGTACACAGAGGACTTAGTGAGACAAAGGAGATTAGAAATATGAAAACAGAATTAAGTAGAATTAGAAGAAAACATCTTTAGAGACAATGTCTTAAGAAGGGCAAAGAAAAATGGAAATACAAAACATATTGATAGACGTGAAAAAATAAAAGAGAACAGTCAAACTAAATGGAAAGAATAAAATTGTTAAATAAAGGATCAGAGAGAAGTTTCACTTCAAGGATCCATGGATGAGTTAGTTAAAGAGAAATTATCTGGTTATAAAAACAGAACACCAGACTAAAAGAAGCAGAGGAGGAAGGAAAGGGGGAGGTGAAGAGGAGGGGGAGATAAAAAAAAATTAGAGACAAGGACAACAATAGCACTGTCACCACCTCCATACACACCATTTTCACACCCAACGCTTGGCACTCAAAAAAAAAAAGAAAGTAAATATAAAAGAAGAAATAATTTACAAAAAACTAGAGACTAACAAAAAATTAAAAACCATAGAAGTCACAGATATTGGGGTGACCTCTTACAAACATTAAAATAGCTGTGACTGAAATATTTGGAAAAAAATAAGTTACAGAATATAAACAAAGAAAAGGAAATTATTTTAAAATTAATCATTTAAAACTAAGAATAAGCATTATAAAAATGGAAAAACAAAAGTTAGAAGGTAGTTTAAAGGGAAATAGTGGTATAAAATATAGGAAACTGTGGTATATATACACTATGGAATACTACTGTGCCACAAAAAAGAAATACTCACATATGCAACAGCATGGATGAATCTGGAGAAACTTATGTTGAGTGAAATAAGCAAAGCACAGAGGGGTAAATACCGCATGTGCTCACTCATATGTGGGAGCTAAGAGAGAAAGAAGGAAGGAAAGAAAGACCAGATTGTCCCTAAATAAAGATAATGTTAAATACATCATATAAGTTTAGGATATAGATAACCACACACCCACAATAGAAACCTTATCAAGTAGCAGGAAAAAATATCAACTCCAAAATTAAACAAAGATAACAATTCACAGATTGAAAGACTTAAAACAATACACGGACAAAAAGGCATAATGTGATAGGATTCATCTCAGAGCAATCATATAATACATATTGATAAGTATAAATGGGTTAAGCTAATCTTTTCTTAAAAAGCAGTCTCAATCATGTAACTGAGCCAGCTAAGTCTTCAGATAGATTCAACTTTCCTAAAGGCCCCATAGGTGTGACTAATATTATGATTAATTTATGTGCAATGGAATGTAGGCAGAAGTAATATATGTCAATTTTTAGTCCTGTCATCAAAAAACACCCATGCAATTATCATTCACAGAGTAAGTTTAGAGCCCACATTTTTAAGATGGCAGAATATTCTTCAGCTCATAAATGAATATAGATAATAGATCCTTTTTATAAACGGTCCTGAAGCAATCACAAAAATTGTCCAAATATTCCTACTGTGATAAAATACATTAATTGCATTATGGGAAATATGTTTGGAGTCCAAACTAAAAAAATAAGCATCACCTAACAAAGCTTCATGAAAATAATTTACTTAGAGGTCCATGAGATACGTTTCCACTGTTTTGGTAAGTAGGTAAAGTATGTAAACCTTTCACAAATGCGCAGTCAACGAACAGGTGTTATAATGACTTGAAAATAGGAAAAAGTGCTTTTAGGTGTAAAATATATGAACTTTTAGTTGGTCAGTTATTAGAGTATATAGTGAGAGCAGGTTTTCAAGTCTAGAGATTAATATATTTAGTATTCTTTTGCCACGTGCAAAGATAGAAAAACGTTGTCATGTTCTATTACTATGAAATCTAAACGGTAAAATAGATTCAGTGCTACCAACAATCAGTATTATCAAAAACAATACCTAAAAATAGTCAAAGTCATTCTTTGACTTTTAGGGTAAATGTAAATAACATGTATATGAAATTGGCTTAAAGTAGAAAAACGTAATAAAATTTATCTCAAGAAAACATGGTAAGAAGTCAATTGATACACTACACATTGAACCCTCAAGCAATGGCAGCACATATTATTCAATTATATGGAGGTAAATATCAGAGATAACAGCAGAAGAAGTTGAAAGTGCTTAGCTCTGGGAAGGGAACTCAGATGAGGAAAGGAGAAGCTGAGAGTTGCTCTTTTCCTTTTAAGTCTTATAAGCCCAGGGGCCTATTTCAAATACTAAAATGATAAAAATAAAAAACATAATAATAATCTAAGAGAAACACAGAAGCTTACAATGTTTTCTTGATAGTGCAGCCTCTAGCACACACTTGACTTAGAATTCTGGCTCCTTTCCTGTTAGCTGTGTGAATTTTGGCACATAATTTATCTTCATGCCTCAATTACTTTAATTATACAGTCACAACATTGATAGTGGTTACCTCACAGGCCCCCACGATTGAGTTAATATAGATAAGTAATTTAGTCTGTGCTTTTCACATAATTAAATAATCGATAATTACTGAAGTTTCAATTGTTATCAATAATCTTGATAGTTATATATAATATCTTTCCTGTACATTTTAATTTTCTGGGGAAAAATAGCTTGGAGACTCCACTCATATACCACATTCTTCTATAAGAGCTTCTTTGATCTTCATGGAGAAGTGATCATTTTAAAGGCAATTTACCTGTACCTCTAGAATAATAGGCACAATGAAAACAGTATTATTAAGAGGTATACAAGCAGAAGAAACAAAAGGATCAACAGGCCTTGGCTCAGATGTAGGAATAATCAAAGAGTGTGGCACATATACAGTTTGGAAAAAAAATACATTCATTTTGTTTATCATTGTGGTCAAACGAATTACACAGTGCAAAGTTTGGCAATATCTTTTAGAAGATAGAGCAAAAAATCATGAAGGAAAGGTGGCATGGGTTTTTTAAAAAGTGTTAAAATGAGTTGAAGTTGATTCAGTGCAATCCTTATGCTCCTAGAAAGTTAATAAAGTCACTTCTCTAAAGTTAATAATGTAAAGAGAGTTAAACCAATATTTACAAAAGTTCCAGAATAAATTAATATATAGCTAATTAAGCTATAATGCTATAAATGCTCTGGTTATATAGTAATCAGATTGATTTCATACATACCACCAAAATCAGCGCTTATTATTTGATAAGTCAAAATTAGAGAATTTTTCCACACACTTTTTCTTTTTCTTTTTTAAAAATATGACCAGTAAGGGGATCTTATCCCTTAACTTGGTGTTGTTAGCACCACGCTCTCCCAAGTGAGCAACCGGCCATCCCTATATAGGGATCTGAACCTATGGCCTTGGTGTTATCAGCACCACACTCTCCAAATGAGCCACGGGCCAGCCCCACAAACTTCTGTAAGCAGTAAAAATTTTTTTTAGCAAATTTAATTAAAAGAAGCAATATGAATGTGAGTCAAAGTAAGATATGGAACATGACTTTAGAGAAGAAAAAGATTCACCTTAATCACTATAGTGCCAAAAGGCTAATCGTACATCATGAAATAATTAGTATAGTAAAACCAGAGTAAAATATATACAGTATTATAATTATTCTTTTGGAAATGACAAAGCATACTGTCCAATTTAATGTATTAGGGGACATATAATTAACGTTGGTTCAAGCTATCTGAGAACAAAATTGCTGTTTTAAGCAGCCTTTTTTTTTTCTCACTAAAATTAGGAAAGTTATAAGATATATTATTTTAAATTTCAGAATTTCTCTTCATCTAGATTATCTATATGACACATGTATAGTAAGAATATTTAAGAATTACCATTGAGAATGGCCATTCTAATTTTTAATAACATTTAATTTGTGAACTTTTTAATGCTGTTTACTGTGATGGTAATGGGCCAATCTGATCAATTAAATTGTAATTCACTTCCAGAACTATCAAAAAGTCAGATATACATGTGATGAATGAAAGCTCACTTTTTTTTGTAAAAACAGAAATCTGGTGACTTCAATATGATTAAAAACCTGACAGAAGTGTAGTTAGAGAAGTATAACCTTAGAAATGTCCCATAACTTTAGGAGACTAAACTCTTTTAATTTGTAGTAAATGATAAAGGTCAACATCCAAAACTTTCATTTTCATAAGTAGACAAAAGGCTTTAATACAATATTTGTGGAAAATGAGATTAAGCTTTTTTTTCAGCAACTTTGAGAAAGAATGTAATTACAATTTATTGAGTGTAATAACACGATGACCAGAAGAGACATTACAAAGGCAAAATTAAATAATCATATAAAAATAAATAGCATTTTCGAGACCTCTGAGAAAAAAGAGGCCATAAATTCTGTTACTAGGATCTTCAATCCATCTATCTTTGTTTCTTAAACAATTGAAAATATAAAATGTTTTACTCTTACAAGCTTAATCTTCCAGGCAGTGTCTAGGAAACTTTCTCTATATGTAGTGCTTGGAAGTTGAATATATATGTAATTAGCCATTGAATTCTGTATGGTAAAAGTTTAAATATTATCCCTTCTTTTTATTTTAATTTTGAAAACATATTAATCATCAAATCATTAAATCTTTCCCTGAAGAACTCAATGTTGCAGTTAAATTCTCGTTTTAGTGTTATACAGACTTAGAATAAAGATGTTTTACAAAAGCTGCCTAGAAGACAAGAATCACCGGAATAATGAGCACATTAGACTATAAATGAGCCCCATCTAGAATGAAGTTAATTTCCTTATTATATGGAATATGATTAGAATACATGGATGTAATACAATCACTAAGGACATTAACCATGCAGTATTTTCATAAAACCTAACAACACTGAGGAAAAAGATCTGATCATTGACATTGTGTTACTACTACAACAATCGAAACAGAAACCATCATCTTAAGTGAAGGAAGTCAGGCACAGAAAGACCAATACCACCTGATCTCATTCATATGTGGAATTTAAAAAAAAAAATAGTGGTTTCAGTAAATAGTAGATTAATCGTTACCGGAGGCTGGGAGGGGAGAGAGTTGCAGGGAGAATAGGAGGACTAGTGGGTAAAAAACTATGCTATCTACCTTAAGTGAATCAATATGCAAATATGCGTGTATTGAAACAACACTCTGTACCCCACAAATATGTACAAGTAAATGTTAAGATTTTTGGAATAAAAGATGGAAGGCAGAAGTGGTGGGCTAACAGGTAGAAAGCGATGCTGTCTACCCTAAGTGAGTCATTGCTCAGTATATGCATGTATCGAAACTACACACTGTACCGCACAAAAAGAAACATGAAAAAAAGTTGAAATAAACTGGACTAGGATTTTTAATTGTCACACTTTGTTAATGTAACTATAAGGTCTAAGAGGGTTTGGTTCCTTTCCTCATGAATATAGCCACTAACATAACTTCATAAAGAGCCTATTTTGAATGAGTTAGTAATCACCAGCTTTGATTATCTTTGCCAAATAACCAATCCGGGTGCAAAACTTACTTTAATAAAGGTGCCATTAAATGACTGATTAACATTTTCCAATTGTTATTATGATTTTAAAATAAATACCTAAACTATATAAAAAATTTACATATTTTATGATGTTGATTTTTGTGATTTATTAGTAATCTTAAATAGCAAATCATAAAACTGAAAACATAAGATATTAGCAATATCAAAAGGAAACTATAACATTTCATCAGAAAATTTAAAACAATATAGGAACATGTAGATGTATTAGAAAATTAAATAACATTTATTTTTTACTTAAATGTACAGGTGTATTGAATATTATAAATATGCCACTTCTGCATTCAAGAATAAAATATCCAAAGTAGTATTTTTGTAACTAAGAAAATAACTAAATAATACATGAGAGAAAAATCTTTAAATTACTTCGAGAAATAAGGGCAAAAAAATACCTCTAGCCTTACCAAAAAATACTTAATACTAACTCTCATGAAAAAAAGTATAGACAATTAAACAAAATAGATTACAGAAAGAAAGACAGCATGACTAAATTTAATGGGAAAAACAAAAACAAAACAAAACAAAATCATCCTTGTTTTTCTGTTTCTATAGATGAACCGGCCTAGCCTCTTGCAAAGGTCACCCCCTCCTCTTTTAAGCTAGACCCATTCTCTCTTGTCCCTTTAGGAAAAATTCCAACAGTGCTCCATTATGTCTCCTGCAGCATCAAATTTCTCAGTCAAGACATTAACAAGGTGCTCAAAGTTGCCCATGTCTTACCCACTGCTTTGCCTTGACCAGACCTTAGAGAGATGTGTTTCTTTCCTACAAGCCTTGCTGCCTCCAGCTCTTCTTGCCTCCAACACTGTGCAAATACATACAGACAAACGTGGAACATGGTGCAGCTTTATCAGCTTCTCCTGCGAGTTAACTGACCAAAGAGAGACAGACCATTTTCCTGCTGATCCTACTGGTCATTTTCCCTTCTTGTCCAGCTTCCCTTGCAATGATTCTGCTTATCTCTCATTGCCTCCTCATTTACCTTAGAAAATCCCTTTTCGGTTTAACTTTGAGACACCTGCAAATTTCTGATTTTGGAGCATTTTTCCTGCTGCAGCAGTCACTTTTATTTAAAGTCTATCCCTATCAAGAGTCCAGATTTGTTTTTATTGGACAGCACATATTGTTATTCAATCCATTTATAAAGAACTGTTTCTTGACACTCCAAATCATTGTAGCTAATATATCAGTTCTCTCCTTACTTTCAAAATAAAACTAACATTAACATGTTTCTTCCATTTAAAATAAAATTTCTTTGTCCTCAATATCTCCAATGTCTCTCCTTTTATGATCTGTATCACTTTACAAAAGTTCAGAAACATAATGATTCCAACACTCCTTTCAAGTATTTTTTAAGATACAGTGCCATATTTATTATAGTTTATATGCATTTATTAACCATTTAACATATGTGAATCTGAAGTAGTTCTTTGTTTCAATTTTTTCATCACTGATGAAGTTTTTTAGTCTTGTGCCTTTAATACCAATTTGTACATTAAGCCTTGTGATTTTTGTTGCACAATTTTGCATCAAATAGAATTCTCTAGAAATGATTATGTCCTGTCATAGCAGAACTGACTGCACATACAAAGACTGTTTATGCAGATTTATGGATGTTTTTGATTCTAGAAAAATAATTATTGGTATATTTATTTATTTTATTTTATTTTATTTTTTTGTCTTTTTCATGACCAGTAAGGGGATCGCAACCCTTGGCTTGGTGTCGTCCGCACCCTGAGCGCACCGGCCATTCCTATATAGGATCCGAACCCACAGCGGGAGCGTCGCTGCACTCCCGGCGCAGCACTCTCCCGAGAGCGCCACGGGGTCGGCCCTGGTTTATTTATTTTAATAACTCCTTTATGTTGTCTATTATGTAATTTTGTTCTTTGTCCTCAAGGACACCTATTGAACATAGGCAGACAATTAAAATTAAACAACTTTAAAAATAACCACTTTAAAAATTAATAGTAACATCAAATGCAGACAAAGGAAGAAAAAAATTTGAACTATCTTAGTAAATACCATTGAAAATTGCTACAACTTTTTTGTAAAGGAATTTGTAAATATACTTAAAGACTATTCACATTTTAATACTATCTCTATTATGAGGAGCTATTTCTATGATATTGTAATGCACATGAATTATTTAATACTTATATTTGTCTAATTTCTATGCTTATTGTCTTGCACCTTTTGTAACTACATCATTTTTTATTTAAAGCAATGATTCAATAAATCAAGTGGATATTTTACTACAGTGTGCTTGAAGGTGGACCAAAGGCAGAACGTCCACCAAATTGAGAAGGTACCTTGAGACTGAAAAACAAATCAGGCAATTCCATGTGGTAAAGCAAAGACTTGTATTAAAGGGTAACTTACATACAAGATGATGTATCAGGTGTACAAAGACCCAGAGGCATATGCAAAGTTTCTCCATACTACCTCCTGGCCAAGCCAGGCTTCTATAGGCAGTTCATAAAAAGCAATGTAAAAACCCAAAAGGAAGTTAATAATTAAGAAACAAACTAATGTAACTAACTCCAAATGTTGATGCAGGTGGCCAGGTTGGCCTGTCACCACACTGGTACTTCATCACTAAGTTCCTTATTTACAAATTGTTCCTACCTGTTGTTCTAACTACCTTGCCACTAGTTACATTATAAGTTTTATAGGTAAAGCTCACACAAAGGATGTAGCAACTGGTAATGGCTTAACATGGAGTCTGTTATGCTCACAGTTATGCTCACAAAATTTTATTTTTATTTTTATTTTTTTATTTTTTAAATTATTTTTTCATTTTTTAAATATTTAACTGTTTTTATTGAAATATGCCATACAGGTTGAACAGTGCACAGGTATCATATACATATAACTTAATGAATTTATACAAAACAAACACACCCATGTAACTAGTGCCTTGACCAAAAAGTCAGCACCCAGAAGCCCCCTACTGGCCTCCTCTAAGGATAACCAGTATCCTGCCTTCTAAAAGCATAGATTGCTTTTGCCTGGTTCTATTCTTTCCATCAGTGAACTCACACTAATATTAAAACTGAAGTTGTTAAAATTATATACTGTGTACACACAGTAAATACATTCAAACTATTTATGCTATTTTACAAATAAAGATAAAAATATTATTAGCTTCATTCTACAGACTACACTAAAGAATAAAAATGTTCAATATGTTCACAAGTATAGAAAGCTACAGATACATGGAATTATAGAAGATTGGAAAACCAGTATTGTGAGGTAAGGGAATTATTTTTTAAGACCACTAACCTGGAAGTTGGCTTCTGGAAAGCTCCATGGAAACCAGCTAAAGTTGATTTGACTTAAAACAATGAAACATGGTAGAAGTTGGAGGCAAAGAATCAACTCACCCACCCACCATGTCATATAAGAAATCTTTACAAATTTAGACTTTTTTTCCAAGATTATAATACAAGTGGATCTAGGGCATCTTTAACTATGAATGCTGATCTGCAAAACATGCCACTGATACAATACAGCAACAATCACCAAATTTGGACCACTGCCCTCCAAACCTGACATGCAAAGAGTTATGCTACCCAATCCATGAAGAAGGTGATGAAACCAATCACACTCTATGTTGTTCTTCATACTGCTTTTGCATCCCAGCATCTGACTAAGCCAGAGGAGGAACTGGTGGCCCCCTAGCCATGAATCTTGTAAATCATTTGTTCCAAAAGTTAGAGTCCTTTCCAGGAATCTGATATCTACTCCTACTAGATTTCTATGCATTCCATAGAATGTAATGGGGAATCAAATACCCATCCCCTGCTAGTGATTCTATTTTAATGGTTGGCATATATTGAAAATAGTTATTATATTTTATTTTAAATTAAAAAAATCATTTCAAAGGGGCTAATTTTATTAAATAATTATAACATGGAGATGATAAATTGAGTATAATCATAGTTGCCTTGCAAATATAACTAAAATTCTATTTTGCTGTGGATACTCATATAAATGCATAAAATAAGGTTTTTACTGTATCTAGTATAGTTAAAATTATGGTTAGCTTAAACTTACAAAATGTATTTATTTTAAAACTGAGAAATATTGTTTGTTAATGAATATATTACAGTTCATATGTTAAAATTTTAAAATTAGTTTAAAATTCATACTTTTGCCAAAGATAAGTCTTGTTATTATTGAAATTTAATACTAAAATAACTGGTAAAATATGCAGCCTGGTGGAAAGACATGCAGATGGCTTTGTTTGAAAATCAATGCTATTAGAGAAATGTTCCAGATTGATGGGAAAATGTGTTGATAGACTCATCACCAGTTGACTAACTTTACTGAGCAAATAGGAAAATGATGATAGTTATGTAACGAGCTAAGAACTTTCATTATTTATTATTTTTTGCAAGGATATTAATGAGTGGGAGTATTGTGTGTATATGAATATGCATGTACAAATATAGGCTTGTATGTTTTGTCACAATTGAAATAAGAAGCTTTTATGACTCCTTACTTTATCATGAGTATTTTATTTAATTTGTCCATGCTTCCTACACTTGAATATTTTCTTTAATCCTGTAAATGGATGTGGGATCCTATAGATTGCTACTTATTATGTTTTAACATATACTAATAACTCTAGGCATATTTGAGGACTAAAAGCCCAACTAATTGTTAGGAACTCTACAAGACACAAAATATGAGATAGATTTAGGAATAGATTGTGGCATTGTATGTCCCTCTAATAAATTTGATATTTGCCACTATTTTGACTTGAGGGTGAGTCCTTTTTATGCATTCATATAAACAATGATGGTTTTTCACTGGACAAAGATATAGGAATGTTAGAACAACAAAATTGGTTCTAGGATATAATTTTGCTTCCAGCCATTGTGGAATAATCAAGGCTAGAGTCTGTCCTCCCACCATATACAATAACAACTACAGCAGGAACAAACTAGGCAAAATATATGAAACAATTCTTTTCACACATTGGAAAAAAGGTCAATTATGTACTGAGATCACTGAGGGGAGTAATTAAACATGTTGAGTTCTACATCCACTCTGGCTTTCTTCCTGGAAGCACACTTCAGGTTGTAGTGCACAGATGGGGAACTGAGCAGTGCAGGGCACTTTTGGTGAATATAAAGATCAGAATTCAAGGAAGCTAATGTGGCTAGAAATTGAAGGCAGAATGCTTGATTGAAGGGAGTTACTAAAATAAAGAACTTGAGAGATCTGCATAGAGGACAGTATGAGTCTTTGCCTGAATACTAAACTGGTCTTGTGTAAGGTGAGATTCTAGGAGGGCAGTCAAAAACAACTACGGGAGGAATAACAAGTAAGTACCTAGGAGACGAGATGTGAGCTGAACAATTACTCCCAAATGCCACACAGAACAGAGAGAAAATCAAGTCTGACCAGCCAGAACCGGGAGATGTTGTTAAAACCAGGAGATTTCAGTAGAGATCTGAGAAAGGACACATTTAAATAGTAGTAATAAATTAGCATTAAAGTTAAGGCTGTTCTATGGATTGTTTAGGGTTATCTACATATAAGATCATGTCATCTGCAAATAGTGTTAATTTTACATCTTCCTTTCCAATTTGCAAGCCTTTTACTTTTTCCTTAGAAGTAATAATCAAGGGCTGGCCTGTGGCTCACTCAGGAGAGTGTGGTGCTGATAACACCAAGGCCATGGGTTCAGATCTCATACAGGGATGGCCGGTTGGCTCACTGGGTGAGTGTGGTGCTGACAACACCAAGTCAAGGGTTAAGAACCCCTTACTGGCCATCTTAAAAAAAAAAAAAAAAAAGAATTAGAAGTAATAATCAAATTCATACAGCTGCAGGATAAAAAACCAACATACACATATCAGTTGTGTGTATAATAACAAGGAGCTATCCAGAAAGGAAATTAAGAAAACAATTCCATTTATAATAGCATCAAAAATAAAGAAATTAGAATACTCTGGCACAAAATAAGTGTTCAATAAATACTTATAAATAAAAAAGAGAATAAAATACATAGGATTAAACTTAACTAAGGAGGTGAAAAACTGGTACGCTAAAAACTATAAAACACTGGTGAAAGTAATTAAAGACACACATAAATAGAAAGACCTCTGGTGTTCATTGATTGGATGACTTCATATTGTTAAAATGCTCAAACTTCTAAAAGCAAACTGTAGAATCAATGCAGTCTCTACCAAAATCCCAATGGCATTTTTTATAGAAATAAAATAAAAATCTTAAAATTCATGTGAAACCACAAAGAACTTTAGATAACCAAAACAATATTGAAAATGGAGAACAAAACAAAAACAGTCTTGAAAGTGAAGAACAAAACCTAACCCATTACACTCCTTGGTTTCAAAATATATAACAAATTGACAGTAATTAAAACAGTATATAGGCCAGTATAATAGATAAGAGAGCATGGAAACAAGCCCACCCGTATATATTCAACTGATCTTTGACAAGGATGGCAAGAATACAAGTTAGAAAGATTAGTTTCTTCAATGAATGGGTGTTGAGAAAACTGAGTATCTACATGCAAAATAATAAAACTGGATTCTTAGTTTACACCTCACTTAAAAATAAACTCAAAATGGATTACAGACTTAAATATAAGACCTGAAACTGTAAAACTCCCATAAGAAAGTACAGAGGAAAAGATTCTTACATTTTCTTGGCAATGATTTCTTAGATATGATACCAAAAGCATCAGCAACAAGGGGGGGTGGTGGGGAACAGGTAAAGGGGCATGAAAATCAACTACAATGTATATTGAGAAGTAAAATAAAATCTAAAAAAAAGCAAACATAAACGAGTGGGAGCACATCAAAATAAAAATCTTCTGAAGCACATCAAAGAAAACAATCGGCAAAGTGAAAAGGCAACTTAAAGAAATGGTGGAAAATATTTACAGACCATATATCTGATGAGGGGTTAATATTCAAAAAATATAACGGATTCCTATGACTCAATAGCAAAGAAGCACAGAAACCAACTAAAAAAATGGCAAAGGACTTAAATAGAAATTTCTGCAAGGTAGATATACAAATGTCCCACAGGTATATGAAAAGATGCTCAATCTAACTAATCAACAGTAAAATGTAAAACAAAACCAAAACGAGATATTGCCTCATACCTGTTATGATTGCAAAAAAAAAAAAAAAAAAAAAAAAATCCTGAAAAGCTAACTGGAACACCCTACATAAAATTATATGATACGTGGTCATAAACTAGGAATCTTTTAGTTCTTAATATGGAACAATTCCTTAAATATCTATTTTTTCATTTCTACTTAGGCCAGGAGGTAGTAGTGCCATTTCATCACAATGGTTTCTGGGGAGCAGGATTAGGGTAAGGAGCTAAACGCTTCTGCACCCCTTCAGTCTGTTCCAGAATCTTCTGCCCTTCCACCCCCACCCCTGGTTCATTAGTTCGGGAAGTTGATTGTATTGTGATGTCCCTTCGTGGAAACATTGCAAACCCATGTATGTTGTTAGTGGGAATGTAAAATGTGGTACAGCCTCTACCCCCCCCCCAAAAAAAAATGAAGGCTTCTAAACAATTAAAAATAAAAAAAATAAAACTGCCTTACGATCCAGCAATCCCACTTTGGGTTTTGACCCCCCGCCCAAAAAAAAAGTAATTGAAATCAGGATTTCAAAGAGATATCTGCACCTCCGTGTTCATTGCAGCATTATTACCAATAACCAAGACATGGAAATTACCCAAATGTCCATAGATCAATGAATGGATAAAGAAACGCTAGACCTAACCTGACTGGAAAAGACAATCCCCCAAAATATTGCCCTTATCCCAATACTAGCTGCAACAACTACCTCCAACCAAAAAGGCCTGATCAAACTTTACTTCCTCTCCCTCCTCATTGCAATTCTAGTAACAATGCTACTGATCATCTAACTGCCCCGAGTAACCTCAATAACAATAACAACACCCATAAACAGAGACCACCCAGCCACCACTACCAATCAACACCCATAACTATACAATGCAGGATTATCATCCTTGTGAAAGTAACCCGTCCCTTCTCTCTCAAAAATTATCCAGTCACCCATAGTCTTAAAACTAATGATGACCTCCACCTCATCACAATATACCATCCACAAAACCACTGACAATTCTATCACCAACCCCAACAACAAAGTCCCCCAAACCACAGCATTCGAACCTCAAGTCTAAGGGTACTCCTCAATAGCTATAGCGGTAGTGTATCCAAACACTAACATCATACCCCCCCCCAATAAACTAAAAACACCATTAACCCTAAAAAAGATCCCCCAGAACTAACCACAATACCACAACCAACCTCTCCACTAACAAGCAACCCTATTCCACCATAAATAGGTGAAGTCTTTGAAGAAAACCCCACAAAACCAACAACAAAAGCAACACTCAACAAGAATGCAATATACATAATTCTCACATGGACTGCAACCATGACCAGTGAGGTGAAGAACCACCATTGTATTTCAATTATAAGAATCTAATGACCAACATCCGAAAATCACACTCCTTCCTCAAAATCGTCAACTACTCATTCATCGACCTACCCACACCATCAAGTATCTCATCGTGGTGAAACTTCAGCTCACTACCAGGTGTATGCCTGCTACATAGGACTATTTCTAGCCATGCACTGCACAGCAGACACAACAGCAGCATTCTCCTTTATCGCCCGCATCTGCTGGGATGTAAACTATAGATGAATCATCTGATACATCTGTGCCAAAGGAGCATCTATATTTTTCATCTGCTTCTTCATCCACGTAGGCCGAGGCCTCTACTATGGATCCTATACCTACCTAGAAACCTGAAACATGGGCACTATCCTACTCCTTACAACCATAGCCACAGCATTCATGGGCTACGTCCTACTCTGAGGACAAATATCCTTTTGAGGAGCAACAGTAATCATAAACCTATGTGCCATCCCATATGTCGGCACAAGCCTAGTAGAGTGGATCTGAGGGGGATTCTCAGTAGATAAAGCCACCGTCACACGCTTCTTCGCCCTCCACTTTATCCTCCCTTTCGTCATCTCGGCCTTAGCCATCCTACACCTCTTATTCCTACACGAAACAGGATCCTCAGGGATCCCATCAGACTCAGACAAAACTCCATTCCACTCCCACTATACAATTAACAACGCACTAGGAGTCCTCCTCATCCCACTACTCCTTACCCTTGTCCTCTTCTCCCCTGACCTCCTAGGAGACTCTGAAACTAGCTCCCAGCCAACCCCCTAAGTGCACCATCCCACATCAAGTCAGAATGACACTTCCTATTCGCCTGCGCAATCCTAGGCTCCGTCCCCAGTAAACTGGGAGGATTCCTTGCCCTCGTCACATCCATTCTAATCCTAACGCTTATTCCTGCCCTCCAACTGTCCAAGCAGCGCGGCGTGGCATTCCGACCATTCAGTCAGTGCCATTGTGAATCCTAGCATCCGACCTCCTTGCACTTACGTGAATAGGAAGCAACCAACAGGACACCCCTTCACCACCATCGGTTGGGTAGCATCCCTCCTATACTTTTTTACTATCCTAATCCTCATACTCCCAGCCAGCCTCACCGGAAACAAGATCCTCGAATGAAGAAGCCCCTGTAGTATAAAAACTACCTTGGTCTTGTAAGCCAAAAATGGAGACAGTACCTCTCCCCGGGCCAATCAAGGAGAGAGCCTTCCACCCTACCGTCAACACCCAAAGCTGAAATTCTACTTAAACTACTCCCTGCCCACACTAAAATATACCTCCCAAGTGCTTCACCAGTATTGAAGCAACTCGTAAAATGACAAGCGCCCTTGTAATTTTGTGCATTAAATGATTTGCCCCATGAATAATATGCTAGTAGTAGATATTCTGTATAGTGCATAGTACATGTATGTATTATCATAAATGAAGTTATTTACCCCGTGCATATAAGCAAGTACAAGGTACGGTTTATCATACATAAGACATAGAGTGGTTTATCGTTCATAAAGTTGACCCGAACACGGATATTCACAACAAATGTAGTACCTTGGTCAAATGTGGTGGATCTAAGTCAAATCAATTCTAGCCAACATGCGCTAGACCTAACCATAAAATATATTATTCAGCCTTAAGAATGAAGGGAATTGTGTCATATGTTAGTATATGGATAAACCTTGAAGGCACTATGCTAAATGAAATAAGCCAGTCACACAGAGATCAATACTGATTCCACTTAAATGAGGTATCTAAAATAGTCAAATGCACAAATCAAAGAGAAAGGGGTAATTGATGACGCTTGGGGTTGGGGGATGAGTGTAGTTGCTATTCAATGAATATAAAGTTTTAGTTATACAAGATGAATAAGTTATAGAAATCCGCTGTAAAATGTCATGCCTGTTCTATTTTTTCTGTTCCTGGCTTGGGGTTGGGGGATGAGTGTAGTTGCTATTCAATGAATATAAAGTTTTAGTTATACGAGATGAATAAGTTATAGAAATCCGCTGTAAAATGTCATGCCTGTTCTATTTTTTCTGTTCCTTGTGCTCTCATTATTGTTTATAAAACTTCAATTTTACTTATTTTAGTGTGCTTAATGAAGTTCCACATTTTGCTAAGTCTCTGTTCATCTTTCTTGGTTTATTTTTCTCTTTATTCCTAGGAGTGTATACTTTCTATTTAGCTATCTTAAAGTTTGATGATTCTTTTGCCAGCTCATTTTACAATCAAAGTCCACTAATAATTTATTTATCTTGCATTTTTGGTAATTTTTTCCCTCCAGAGTTTCAATTTAATTCTTTTTTATTATTCCTATCTCTTTGTTGATATGCTCTATTTAATTACACATGGCCATTGTACTTTTCTTCATTCTTTATGTATAATTTTTTATGTATAATTAAAGTTTTATTTTTTGTTTAATTTTATTTTATTTTATGTTGGTTCCTCGCCACCGGGGACCAACAACACAGGGCGGGAAGAGGACCCCGGGCCAGCC
>NW_007735847.1:58730-72654 GCF_000696425.1 Galeopterus variegatus
CCCCGGAAGAGAGAGCAATTGACTACGTGCATATCAGCGCTACTGAAATGGCGGCAGTGAACTTGTATTTGCAAAATGGCCGCCGCTTGGTTTATATTAGAAAATAAGAACTACACACAGGCAGACGCCTTATGATGTGCTTGCACCGGAATATGGCCCAACAATTTTACTTCTCAAAATACATTGTACTTGATTTTCATGCCCCTTTACCCGTTCTTCTCTACCCCCTTCCTTCCCCCCCACCCCACATCATATCTGTGCACTTGGCTTAAATAGTTCAAGGAATTTTTGTGGTTATTCTGTTTCTTCCCCCCACCCTTTATTTGTTTGTGTATTTATTTATTTATTTTTAGCTCCCACAAATAAGTGAGAACATGTGGTATTTCTCTTTCTGTGCCTGATGTTTCACTTAATATAATTTTCTCTAAGTCCATCCATGTTGTTGCAAATGGTAGTATTTTGTTCTTTTTTATAGCAGAGTAGTATTCCACTGTGTAGATATACCACAGTTTCCTTATCCACTCATCAGATGATGGGATAAATAAACATGGCTTCTTTTAATTCTTTTAACCTATATGTAATAACTTCCCTGAGATATTTATTCATCTGTTAAATTTAATACTTAGGCCCCTCTTAACTACAGTTACTGTTGCCTGGTTATTTTTTTCTGTTTTTTGTTATGCATGGCTCATACTTTTCAGTTTGTTGTATTTGCCACAGATTTTTGTTGACAACTGTACATTTTAGATACTATTTTGTAACAGCTCAGGATACTGATCCTCCTTCCTTTGAAACTATATTGCTCTTGGTGACTGTTTATACTTTCAGTTATTTAGATGGTTTGTTTCGGTGATTGCTCCAGAATGTGCAGCCTCTGATGTCCTTCCTCAGTAGGCACAGTCTTGAACATGCACACAATTACCATAGGATGGAAGAGGTTTTCAGCAGGGTGCTTTTTGATTGTTCCTATTATCTCTCTGTAAAGCTGACTATCTTGTTACTATTAGACCTACCTGTCAGCTTCAACTAATTTTCATCTGATTACTTTATTGTTTTCAACAATACCCTCAGATATCAATGGCTCCAAGGTCTGATCCAGTTAAATTCAGGCTTCTTGCAGGGGTAGATATTAAGTCTGTTCTTGAGCCTTTTTCTGACCCCCAGGAAGCTCTTCTCAGCTACCTCCTTCCCTGCTTGTCTTGTTAAGCTTTTAGTCTACAGTTCTTACATGTTGCTATCATGGGGCTACAAACTGCCTCCTTTTAATTACTTATCGGCAAAATATCCATTGTGTTTCAATATACCCTTAGGTTTGAATTTCTTCATGATCTGTTCCAAATATACCCAGTTTCCTTTGGAAGAATTTTGGAGTGAATGGTTTTATGTCTTTCTCTTCCCCTAGGTAAAACCTCTGTGCCACTAGTCCAAAGCTGGGCATGAGGACACTGGCACAGTTATCTCAGAGTGATAATACTGTTTTATAGGCAGTGTGATAGAGGGGGACAGTAGACTCTGAACTTCTTGGCTTTTCTACTCTGGCAGGCGACCTCTACACTACAACTAAAAAGATGAGAGGGCAATGGGCATTCCAGTACTATATGCCTACCAAGCCTATGACAGCAATTCCACTTGTGAAATGGAGACTGAGTGAAGGAAGTGTGCCTGACAACTTTCAGCTGATCTTTCCTGATATATAGGTTCTAAAACTCAAAGTTGGATTTAGGTGAGAGATATTGGTGGCCTGTCTCTCCCAGGGAGATATCATAGGCCTAGAATAAGATCAGGATGGAGAATAAGGCCTTTGTTCTTACCTGTATCCACCCGAAGTAGAGAGTCATCACCCTGAATTATTGTAGAAGGGAACAGGTCCTGGCTCAAGTGACACATACTCTGGCTTTCTTTCTCGACTTAGCATATGTTCCTTTTCATTGTTAAAAAATATTTTTTATTGAAACATAATTGATTATACATATTTGTGGGGTACAGGGTTGAAATCAATATCTTTGTACAATATGTGATGATGAAATCTGGATAACTACTGCATTCATTATTACGAAATGTGATCATTCTTTGCGACTCTAAACCAATTTCTTGCTAACCCTCCCAACCCTCTTTGCCACCTCTAGTAATTGCAGTTCTGTTCTCTCCTTTAGAAAGTTCAATATATTATTGTGATCAGTGTTTCTTTCTTTTTCTTTCATCTTATTTATTTATTTATCTGTTCATTGACTTGTTTGTTTAGCTTCCACTTATGAGGGAGGATGTGTGGTACTTTACCTTCTGTGCCTGCCTTATTTCACTTAACATAATTTCCTCAAAACTCATCTATGTTGCTGCAAGTGTCAGAATTTCATTATTTTTTATGGCAGAATAGAATTCCATTGTGTATATATACCACATTTTCCTTATCCAGTCTTCCATTGAGGGATGTTTATGTTGGTTGCAATTCTGGATATTGTTAAGTAGAGCTGTAATAAATATGGAAGTGCAGGTATCCCTTCTATAATATGACATTTGGGTATATACTCAGCAGTGGGATTGCTGGGTCATACGGTCATACAGCAGTTCTATCTGTACTTCCTGAGGAACCTCCATTTTGTTTCACATAATGGCTGCACTAATTTACAGTTCTACTAAAATTGTAGGAGGGTTCCCCTTTCTCTGCATTTTCACCAGCATTTGTTATTCTCTGTCTTTATGTTAGTAGCCAGTCAAACTGGTTTGAGATGATATCTCATTGTGCTTTCGTTTTGTAATTCTCTGATGCTTAGTTATGTTGAGCATTTTTCATGTGTCTGTTGGCCATTTGTATGTCTTCCTTTGAGAAATGTCTATTCAACTCCTTTGCCCAGTTTCTAATAGGATTATATATTTATTACAGTTACATTGTTTGATTTCCTTGTATATTCTGGATATTCCTTGTCAGATGTTCTGTTTGCAAATATTTTCTCCAATTCTATAGGTTGTCTTTTCACTCTGTTGAGTATTTTCTTTGTTGTGCAGAAGCTTTTTAATTTGATATGATCTCATTTGTTTATTTTTTTTCTTTTGTTGCCTCTGCTTTTGAGGTCTCATTCATAAAGTCTTTACCCAGTCATATATTCTGCAGTGTTTCCCCTATGTTTTCTTCCAAGAGTTTTATAGTTTGTGTCTCATATTTAAGTCTTTAATCCATTTGAGTTGATTTTCTGTATGATGCGATGTTTGGGTCTAGTTTCATTCTTCTACACATGGATATCTGGTTCTCCAAGCACTATTTACTGGAAAATTTATCATTTCCCCAATGTATATTCCTGGTGCCTTTATTGAATATCAGCTGTCTGTAAGTACATGGATTGATTTGTGTGTTCTCTATTGTGTTTCATTGGTCCATATGTCTGTTTTTATGCCAGTACCATAGCCTTTTGTTTACTATAGCTTTCTAGTGTAATTTGCAGTCAGGTAATGCAATGCATCTGACCTTTTTCCCCCCTCAGGATTTCTTGGACTCTTTGGGGTCTTTTGTTGTTTTATATGAATTTTAGTATTTTTTTTTTCTGTTTCTGTGAAGAATGCCATTGGGTTCTGATGGGAATTGCATTGAATCTGTAGATCACTTTGGGTAGTGTGGATATTTTCACAACATTAAGTCTTCCAAGCCACAAACATGGCATGTCCTTCCACCTTTTTGTGTCCTCTTTCATTCCTTTCAGCAGTAATTTGCAGTTCTTGTTGTAAAGATCTTTCACTTCCTTGGTTAAATTTATTCCTAGTGTATTTTATATTTTGAGTAGCTATTGTAAATGTGATTGCTTTCTTGATTTCTTTGCCTGCTAATTTTTTGTTGGAGAATAGAAATCCTACTGATTTTTTATGTTAATTTTGTATACTGGAACTTTACTGATATCATTTATCAGTTCTAAGAGTTTTTTGGTAGAGTCTTTGGGTTTTTCTATACATAGGGTCATGCCATCTGCAATCAGGGACAATTTGACTTCAATATTTCCTATCTGGATACCCTTTCTTTCTTTCCCTTTTCTCATTTCTATGACTAGTACTTCCAATGCTATGTCAAATAGGAGTGGTGAAAGTGGGAATCCTTTTCTTTTTCCTGCTCTTAAAAAGAAAAAAGCCTTCAGGTTTTCCCTATTCAGAATGACATTGGCAGTAGGTTTGTCATATATGACTTATTGTGTTGGGATATTTTTCTTTTATACCTAATTTGTTAAGAGTCTATCACAAAGCAATGTTGAATTTTGTCAAATGTTTTTCTGCATCTATTGAAATAATAGTCTGATTTTTTTCTTTGATTTTGTTGATGTGGTATATCACATTTGTTGATTTGCATATGTCAAAGTATGATTGCATTCCAGAGATTAATCCCACTTGATCATATACAATGATGAAGTGACCTACCCAGCAAGAAGACATAACAATCTCATTTACATACCCAACATTGGAGCACCCAGATACATGAAGAGAACACTATTAGACCTAAAGGAAGAGATAGACCCTAATGCAATAATAGCTGGAGATCTCAACACTCCTTTCTTAATATAGGATAGATCATCTAGGAACAAAGCAACAGAGAAAAACAGGATTTAAACTACACTTTAGGCTAATTGGATTTGGCAGACATCTGCAGAACATTTCATCTAACAATTACAGGATATACATTATTTTCATCAGCACATAGAACATTCTCCAGGATAGACCACATATTAGGTCACAAATCAAGTCTCAATGAATTTTAAAAAATGAAATCATTTCAAGTATCTTTTCATTCTACCATTAATTAAAACTAGAAATCAATTACAAGTGAAACTTTGGAAACTATACAAATACATGGAAATTAAACAATATATTCCTCAGTGACCTATGGATCAAAGAAAAAATTAAAGAGGAAATAAAAAACACATTGTAACTGGTGAAAATAAAGACAAATCACATAAAAATCTGTGGGATACTGTAAAGGCAGTAGTAAGAGGTAAATTTATTGTAATAAATGCTTCCATCAAAAGACAGAAAGATTTCAAATAAATAACCTAATGTTAGACCTCATAGTTAGACCTCATAGTTAGAAAAAACAAGTACCACACAATCCTAAAATTAATAGACAGAATGAAATAATTAAGATCAGAGCAGAACTAATTAGCAGAACTAATGCAAAATATCAAAGAAACAAAAAGTTTTTTTTGAGAACATAAACAAAATAGGCAAACAATTATGTAGACTAAAAAAAACAAGAGAAGACTCAGATAACAAATATTAGAATTGAAAAAGGAGACCTTACACACAATACCACAGACATACAAAGAATCATTAGACTGTTGTGAACAACTATATGCCAACATATTTGAAAACCTGGAGGAAATGGATAACTTTCGGGAAACATACAAACTACCGATACTGAACCATGAAGAGACAGAAAACCTAAACAGACCAATAATGAACAATGAGATTGGAGGAATAATCAGCAGTCTTCCAGAAAAAAAAAAAAAAAAAAAAAGCCTGGGACTGTATGGCTTCACTAGTAAATTATATCAAAGCTTTAAAGAGGAATTAATTTCAATCATTTTGTACTATTCCAAAAAACTGTAGCAGAGGCCATTCTCCCAAATTCATTCTATGAGGCCAGCATCACCCTGATACCAAAATCAGACAAAGGTACAACTACAAAAAAAAAACTATAGGCCAATATCTCTGTTGAACATAGATGCAAAAGTCCTCAGTAAATATTAGCAAACAGAATACAGCAGTACATCAAAAAATCTTTTATATGTTCTTTAATAAATGTTTCTTCATTTGCTACATATTCATAAGACAATTTCTAAAGACTTCAACTTTTTATTCACGTATGATTATGGTTGTTCTGTTAGGGAGAGTTTCCTTGCAGCTTCTCATGCCACTATTCTAGAAGTCATTCTGCAAAATTAATCTTTTATAGAAACCAGTCGTGTCTTCCCCAAAACAGGTAATTTTTGTGGAAATTCACAAAGGGATTAAATATGTATGTGTAAAATCCTAATAGGAACAACTAGATTAGTCAAAAACATTAAAAAAAAGAAAGAAAGAAAAAGTTGAAATAATTACATTACTCAATGAAGTTCCAATATTGATGGCAGTATGTTTTTGGTATAAGCATAGATGTAAGTCACCATAACAGGATAAAGCATACAGAAATAGAACCTCAATATATGGTTAATTGATAATTCTCAGAAGTCCTGAGGTAAATGTTTTCATCTAATACATATAGCTAGAAAAAAAAACACATTAGAAAAAATAGATACCAACTATTTCATATAATTCAGAAAAAATTGGTAATTGCTCACAGTTCTAAATATAGAGGCTAAAATTATATATGTTCTAGAATACTACAGAGGAGAAAATTTTAGTTAGGTTAACACAAGCAAAGATTCATAGCATCATACACACATTTTTACATAATTCAAAACATTACCTTAAAATATATGTAGATTTTAGTGAGCATATTAACTTAAAGAAACATAAATCATTATTTCAAAATATATGTCAAAATATATCAAACTATTATGATGAAACATATCCTTCCTATGAAAGGTAAAGTGATTCATTTATATTTCAAATAGAATATTGTTCCATTACTTTTACTTATAAATTCTAAGCTTTCAGTTCTTCAGTTATTTGTTTTCAGTTTGGATGATTTCCAGAATTCAAAGGCCAAGAGAGAGAAGTTTGTCATTATATTTTAAAAGTCAAATTAAATGCTTTAAAAATGAAAAAGGTTTTTTGGTTTTTTGTGGGTTTTTTTGCACTGAAGGTGTAAGCAAGAAAATGCCTCCCCCCAATCAAGGGGGAAAACTTTAAAAATTGAATCACAATTATTATTGTTTATAAAAACAGTCTTTTTTTGATTTTTGAAATTCATTATTTTAAAACTTTTGGTATTTTATCCAATCAAATGCCAGATGTTCAAAATGTTTTCTAAAGATATAATAATAAATATATAATAATTTCTTTTTTAAAAAAGTAAAAATCCATAAGGTACATTTGCTCTTGCATCCAAAATAATAAATCCTTCCTTAAAATTACATATTAAAGATACTTAAGGGCCGGCCCGGTGGCGCACTGGATAGTGCGCCACTTGGGAAGCGCGGCAGCGCTCTCGTCCGAGGGTTCGGATCCCACATACAGACCGGTTCCCGCTCACTGACTGAGCGAGGTGCGGGAGCGACACCGAGGGTTGCGATCCCGTTGCTGGTCCCCGGTCCGGTACGGGGGCAACACTGAGGGTTGCGATCCGTTGCCGAACACGGAAAAAAGACAAAAAGACAAAAAAAAAAGATACTTAAGCCTTAGGAATAATTAACTTGCCTTAAACAGAAACACTAACTTCAAGAAAATGTTTTCAGCAATCCCCACAGCTGTCTTCCCAATACTGAATGCATAAATACCATTCTGGCACTATAGCATATGTAAAAAAAAAAAAAAAAAAAAAATTAACATACTGTTTTTGACTAGCAATATTATTCATGATCTTTCACAATTAGTTGTGCTTAAAATGAAGCCAGCTGTTAAAGTGGATTCCTTTATCATATGCAAATATTATTAAATTTGCTTCAAAATGGCAATAAAGCTGCAAATGATTTCCAACGTGAAAGAGCTTTTTAAGAAAACATACATACAAAAACAAGCATGAATTGAGCTCTTTCTTTAGTCAGGCAGTTTACTAAGTATATTATAAGGAATTACCTCTAATCTTCACAACAGTACTTCAAGTCAGATATTTTCTGCATTTTAGAGAGGAGAATAAGGAAGTATTAAAAATGAAAAAGGTTTTCCCAATTTTAAACAACTAGTAATTGGCAAGGTAAGGAACTATCCTCAGACCATTCTGACACTAATGTCTGGAAAGTGCCCATCATCCCTGGACCCTTGCTACTTCTTTCCTTATGAATGACCTCAGGGCTTAAAACCAGAAATTGGAAATACAATCAAGTAAATTTTGTATTCTCCATACACAGAAAATATGAAGATATTTGAAATTGCAAATGCTACCAGAAGATGCTATCTTCTTTTGTCACTCTTTTAGAAATGAAATAAAAATAGATCTAAATTCTGAATTGAGCATTAATGAATGAAAAAAATTAATGTATCAAAGGGAAGGTGAAGAGAAAATTAGTCATTTTTATTAAATATCTAAAAAGTAGGGATCAGAGGAAAATAATATACCAAACAATGAACATAGCAAACAAGATTGAGAAAATTAGGAGAGGCACATTAGGAAAAATAAGTACGTATGTAAGCAAATTGCTTTGCAGACTACAATATTTCACTTCATGTTAAAAGCTTCTGATACAGGTAGAAAATAGGAGCGAAATTATTTATGTTTAAGTTATTAAGAATTGTTTTTAAGAACAGAATTTAAAACATGGAAGTTAATATTCAAATTAGAAACTTAGACTCAATATGGCATTCTTCAGAGATTGGAATTTCCAAAGCTTGAAACTTTATAATTTGGCTGCTATGTATACCTTTACCATTCCAGAATCCCATCCAGTAAACCACCTCACATTTAGTTCTCTTGTCTATTTAAGCTCCTCTTGACTAAGACATTTTCGTTGTTTTGTTGTTGTTGTTGTTGTTGTTGTTGTTGTTGTTGTTGTTGTTGTTGTTGTTGTTGTTGTTGTTGTTGTTGTTGTTGTTGTTGTTGTTGTTGTTGTTGTTGTTGTTGTTGTTGTTGTTGTTGTTGTTGTTGTTGTTGTTGTTGTTGTTGTTGTTGTTGTTGTTGTTGTTGTTGTTGTTGTTGTTGTTGTTGTTGTTGTTGTTGTTGTTGTTGTTGTTGTTGTTGTTGTTGTTGTTGTTGTTGTTGTTGTTGTTGTTGTTGTTGTTGTTGTTGTTGTTGTTGTTGTTGTTGTTGTTGTTGTTGTTGTTGTTGTTGTTGTTGTTGTTGTTGTTGTTGTTGTTGTTGTTGTTGTTGTTGTTGTTGTTGTTGTTGTTGTTGTTGTTGTTGTTGTTGTTGTTGTTGTTGTTGTTGTTGTTGTTGTTGTTGGAACATGGTCGATTGTACATATCTATGGGGTACAACATTGAATATCAATACCAATGTGCAATATGTGATATTCAAATCAGGATAACTAGTATATTCATCATTATACAATGTAAATTTTGTGGCCCTTTACCATTTTTTCCCTCACCCCTTCTCACCTTTTCCCTCCCCCAGCAACATTAGTTCTCTGTTCACTTCAAAAGTTCAACATATTTTTCTGATTGTTGTATCTTTTTTTTTCTTTTTAAAATTTATATGTGTATTTATTTATTAGCTCCCACATATAAGTGAGGATGTGTGGTATTTCTCTTTCTGTGTCAGGCTTAATTCACTTAATATAATTTTCTCTAAATTCATCCATGTCCCTGAAAATGGCAATATTTTATTCTTTGAATAGCAGAGTAGTATTCCATTGTATAAATATACCACATTTTCCTTATTCACTTATCCAATGATGAAGATTTAGGTTGGTTCCAACTGTTGGCTATTGTAAATAGAGCTGCAATAAGCAAGGGAGTATGTGTGTCTCTTTGACATGATGATTTCCATTCATTTGTATATATACCCAGGAGTGGGATTGCTGGGTCATATCGCTGTTCTGTCTGCAGTTGTTTGAGGAAACTCCATACCATTTTCAATAATGGCTGCACCATTGTATAGTCCCAACAAAATCGCAGGAGGGTCCCTCTTTCTCTGCATCCTTGCCAACATCTGTTATTCTCTATCTTTTTGATAATAGCCAGTCTAAATAGAGTGAGATGTTGTCTCAATATGATTTTGATTTGCATTTCCCAAATGCTGAGTGATGTTGAGCATTTTTCATGTATCTATTGGCCACTGGTATATCTTCCTTTGAGAAACACATATTCACCTTCTTTGCTCATTTTCAAATCAGATTACTTGATTTTTTCCTGTTAATTTGTTTGAGTTCCTTGTATATTCTGGATATTAATCCTTTGCTGGATGCATATTTTGCTAATATTTTCTCCCACAGTGTTTGTTGTCATTTTGCTCTGTTAATTGTTTCTTTTGCAGTGCAGAAACTTTTCAGTTTGATATAATCCCATTTGTTTAGTTTTCCTTTTGTTGCCTGTGTTTTGAGGATCATATTCATAAAGTCTTTGCCCAGTCCTACTTCCTGAATTGTTTCCCTTATGTTTTCTTTTAGTAGTTTTATAGTTTCAATTTGTATATTTAGTATTTTAATCCATTTTTGGTTGATTTTGGTATATAGTGAAAGAAGTAGAGGGCATCCAGATTTGAAAAGATGGAGTCAAATTGTCCCTGTTTTCAGATGACATGATCCTATATAGAGAGAAGCCTAAATACGCTGCAAAACAAACAAACAAACAAACAAAACCTCTTAGAGTTGATGAACAATTTCAGCAAAGTTGAAGGATACAAAATTAACATGCAAAAAGTTAATGCATTTACAATAGTCACCAAAAAATAAAATACCTTGGAAGAAAGTTAACCAAGGATGTGAAAGATCTCTAAGTCAAGAATTACAAATCACTGCTAAAAGAAATTAAAGAGGACAGAGGAAGATGGAAAGATATTCTATACTTTTGTATTGGAAGAATTAATATTGTAAAAATGTCCATACTACCCAAAGTGATCTACAGATTCAACATGATCCCCATCAAAAAACCAATGATATTCTTCACAGAAATAGAAAAAAATCCTAATATTTATATGAAACAAAAACAACCCCAAATAGCCAATGCAATCCTGAGCAAAAAAAAAATAAAATTATATATATACGTGTATATATATATATGTATATATATATATATAGTCAGAGGCCTAACACTACCTGATGTTAAATTACACTACAAAGCTATAGTAACTGAAAGAGCATGGTACCAATGGAACAGAACAGAGAACCCAGAAATCAGCCCATATACACAGAGCCAATAGATCTTCAACTAAGGCATCAAGGACAGACACTGGGGAAATGATTGCCTCTTCAGTAAATGGTGCTGGGAAAATTGGACATCCATATGTAGAAGAATGAAAATTGCTAATATTAATTTTTGAACACCTTACAAAGCTTATATTGATTCAAATGTGCTTATCCATCACAACTTTAAAGTCATTTTATTCTGTTCATAGTCATTGTATAAATACCATTCCTCCTGTTCTCCAATTTACCAGAAAATTGTGATCAGTTTTCTATGTGAATTATGAAAAAGCCTACAATACCTAAGATCTCATATTTCTGTTCATAGTCATTGTATAAATACCATTCCTCCTGTTCTCCAATTTACCAGAAAATTGTCATCAGTTTTCTATGTGAATTATGAAAAAGCCTACAATACCTAAGATCTCATATTAATTTCTGTGAGTTTCACTTAGAATAGAAAAATGCCAGTTAGTATGTCAGTTGTGCTTTCAGTATCAAGTAGCATTACATTTAGTGTCATTAAAATGTAAGACTTGAAGAAGGCTGTTCAAATGTATGGGCCAAATTTATATTTTAAAAGCAAATATTTCACTATTTTTTCAGACATAATAATACATAGACACTAATAATTTTTCCCAACCATTGAATTCCTGTATATGTACAGGAAATATTAGTATCACAATTCAAACAATGTTTTAAGTTGTCAGGGTCTTTCTCATCAAAATTTTAGTCTTGAGTGCATTAAACCATGGACTCATTAACTGTATCATTGCAGAAATTATAACATTTCTTTTGTTTCCTTAACCAATATCAGTCATTATTGAAAATATCTGCCCCTAACCTAAAGTCATGTTCTTTCCCCAGAGGAATAACAAAATCAGGAAAATTTAGTCAATCATTTTGGTTTTGAGCTTATTTTATTTAGTGAAATGTAATTTTTCACCAACCTCCACAGGCACCAGGACAGCAATATTAACTACTGTTGATTGCCTACTAAGTGTCTATTTCCTGCCCCATCCCTGTTTATAACAAAATTGGACTCTTTCCAGGAATCCACTTCTCTCTTCCCCTCCCAAAACCACGGGCCTTAGGGGATTCTTTCCTTTACTCAGATCCAAGGGTGGGGCAAAGAATGTGTCCATGATTTAAGAAATGGAAAGGGGGTGACTGATTTTTGCCAATATATTTTGAAGGGAAGTATGATTTGTGCCTTCGGAAAACAATCGTTTGAGGAAAAAAACTGGCCATTTGACTGAAGATGGTAGCAGCGTGAATACAGAAGAGAAAATGTAGAAACCATTAAAAAAGGTAGACTCAGCAGAAGGTAGTTCATAATGTACATAGATTCCAAGAAGAATGAGATATAAAGATGGCTTTCAGATTTCTCTCCATATGTAAAGGAGTAAGACCTTATTAAACAGTATCACACAGATTATCACAGAAGATTTTGGAATGAAGAACTAGAATTTAGAAAATTTTCTAAGGATGATGACAAATGTTAGGAGATGAGGTATGCTGAGGTGAAAATCAGCATTGTAGGAATGTGTGGCATTGACATAGATGTAGTAATAAAGTGCTCGCAGGACACAACCATACACAGAATGCAAGTAATTAGGTTGGAAGAAGAAGAGAGGCAGGAAGAGGCTGAGAGTTCACTTAGTCAATTAATAAACAGAGAGATAAAGACAGGGAGACAGGGAAAAGGGGATGAAGAAAAATTATTAGCTCTAAGTAGAAATTATTAGATGTAAAAAATATACAGAGTTCAAAAAGGTTAGAACTGAAAAAATGTTAGATTTCTTAACTAGGAAATGGGAAACAAACTTGTAGTGTGCATTTAAGTAGAGGCTTTCTGAAGACAATTTTATTTTGAATCTCACAAACCTGGCTGTAGTGGTGAAATACGCAAAACACTTGGGGCCTAACATTAAGAAACATGGATGTGGGAAATGAGGACAAGGTAAGTGGCTTATTCTTTATGTGTGCAGCAGACGCACCCTTGATTGCTTTTGGTTTTATAGTCTTAGCACAGAAAAGCGTTAATCACAGAACAGTTATTCCAGCTAATATCCACAAGCATATGATGTAAGCAAATGTGAAACTGGATTATAGTAACATATTTTGAAAGCCCTTCTGAAATAGCAACAGCTGCCTTAGCTTAATGGCCTAAGGAGTTAGTTGCAGGCCTCAGTACACAGCATTGGTAGTTTTTCCCCCCCAGAAGCAATAAGCAATAAGGTTCTCAAGCATTGAAATTGGCATGGATACTCACACTGTAAAAAAAAAAAAAAAAAAAAAACAAAAACAGTTCAAATAGAATTTCATCCTGTACCTCTCAGCTTTTTGAACTCTTAATACAGCTGCTTTAAAAGAGAATTGGTTCATTTTGGAGTGATGTTCACATGTTATTTTAACAAAGATTGTATCATTACACCATATTAAATGTGACCAAGAGTAGTGAAGATAATGGATGAGTATTTTATGCTGCAGCTTATCGGCTTTCTCTTTAATCCTGGAAACTAGATGAGAATTGTTCATTTACTAATTGGAGAGGATTATAAATTTTTTCACAGAGAGACACTTGCAATGAAGAGGGAGAAGACAAAAGGCAAAGATTTAGACATGGCTGAAAACATTAAAAGTTCAAAGTTATATTGTGTCAAGTAATAAAAATATTGAAGGTGAACAGAATATAATGTTTTTAGAAAATAAAGGCATAATGTACCATGTTCCCTAGGGACCTAATTATGAGCTCTTCTGAACAGTAAACCTCAAATATTGACAGACTGTTTATATTTAGTTCTTAATTAAAGATTCTCCCTCCATATCCCCGAAAGCGTTTATCAAAGACGTCTTTCTACACTAACAAGCATAGTGTGAAGCCACATGTTGGGAGGGAAAAATAAATGAATAAAGAAAACGAACTTTAAATATTTCCATAGCCTGAAAAGAGACACTTTTCTATAACTTTCGAAGAAAAAAAATATTTCAATTTTTTTTTTTTTTTTTTT